>NW_022145594.1:27433607-27663607 GCF_000002235.5 Strongylocentrotus purpuratus
CCCTTGGGTGCGAGGAACTAGCTCTTACCGTCTACCACATTACCTCACCTGGATGAAGAGTGTCAAATGTAGATTAATGTATTGCCTAAGGACATTAGTGTCATGATAAGGACTCGAACCCTTTACATTGTGCTTCATAGTCCATTGACAGACCACTAGACCACGGGACCTCTATAATAAAGAAGATTTTCAGACTTCAGACATCTTTTCTGGTTCTGCATTGTTTGCGGTTTTATTTTTGTTATCCTCTCCCGTCGTCATAATCTCCTCAAAAACTCAATTTTTATCCAAACTATTATAACCAGTAGCTTTTCTTTCAAACATCTCACTAAACCCCTCACAATCATCGCGATTACTGCCTACATGATTGCTCACAGAGAATCGTAAAATAATGGCACGTGCTAGTTACAGCTGAGCAGCAAATTGCGTTAAAACTTTATTAAAGCAAACCCAGTGCAAAACCATCATATGACAAACATTAATATCGCGAATCTAATACCAAAACACAATCGACATTTTAACATTACTGAAACGACAAATCAAGTATTAACATCAGTACAATGATCAAACAGTTAATTATATGTACAGTATAGCCCAACCCTTTTTAAGTTATCAAGGCATATGACTTATTTCAAATAACGTTTTTATTTAATTGACTTCATTTTGTTTTGAACCATTTCATTACATTCAAACTTTATTAATGGAATATTTGTTATTTTGTTTACATTATTTTACTATGAGATAATTAGCAATACACTGCGTTCCGAAAGTTGACCTAAGTTCAGTAGGGACTTTTAGATTCGCACGAAGACAATGGGGATTGCTACGACCGACGTCCTTTTACTGCACTGCCTTGAATGGACGTCACAAGTATCAGTCCAGGCAAATTTAAAAGTCCCTATTGACTGCGTCCGTTATCTAAGCGTATTTATACGTGTTTATCACACGTAGGTTATACATTTCTAACAATAGACACGGATCTGAAAAGAATTTCACAGCCTTTCTAGAGATGTAGTGGCACCATAATATTTTTAAACGAACAGTTACTCGTTAGTTTTTATTTTTTCTGATCAAATGAAAGAAAGAAAGAAAAATGCAAATATGTATTGTCTTGTTTTCAGCTCGTGCGCTGACATCTTTCAATATTGTAGTACCTTTATGACGTGATATGTTTTCCGAAGGGCGTAGCGGTTCTAGAAGGAGAGGGGGGGGGGGGTCCCTTTCCCATGCACAAGAACACCGTTCTTTAAGGATAATAAAAGGTAAAATCTTTTAGAACCGCTCATGTTTGTCCTCCGGTTTTGATAGAGGAAGTAGTTTATCATGACGTTAATCATGTTACCAATGTTCTCACGGTCTATGCAGTGGCGGATCCAGGGGGGGGGGTGGGGGGGGTTGCAACCCCCCCCCCTTGGGCGGCCCAAAAAAAAAAAAAAAAAAAAAAAAGGAAAAAAAAAGAAAAAAAGAAAGAAAAAAAGAAAGAAAAAAGAACGCACGCTGGAGAGAAACCCTTTCAAGTGCAAATATTGTGAGAAGATATTCAACTCATCAGGTAACTTAACCAAACACATGATAACTCTGGATATAACTGTGTATTTAACTGTTACTTGATTTAAAAAGACGTTATCATGCACTGCTTTTTATGGTCTCCATTGTGTTAATAGATGCCAGGAAAACATCACTTACGGGGTTCAAATAAACACCCCAAAAAAAATCGGCTCGCCGCTTCGCGGCTCGTGGACGATGCTCCGCATCGTCATTATTTTGGTCAACCCCCCCTTAGCAAAAAGCTAGATCCGCCCCTGCTATGGTGCACACCAAATGGCTTAAATTGCGACCCTGCAATTCATGTGTATAGACTGTTGCCCCTTCTCAAAGACGGACAAAAGATACGGGCATGGTGAATAGAAATAAACATGTGATTCAAAGTATACAATCGAGTGCAAATTCAAACACGGAAACTGTACACATGAACACTCAAACAACTTCACAGCTATTGCTGCACTTTGCTACGTTACATATTGCACAAAATAACGGACAATGCGAAACATAATAATACTGTAAAATCGTAAACACAAGAATCTTTGAACAATTAAGAAACAAACAAACAATTGTACACTTCAACTTAATTACATATATAAATATCAATACCAACCAATAAGAAACACAAGTGACATATATATATACTGAACGGGAATAACTTCGGAAACAAATATGAATATGAATTCAATGAACACAAGTCTGCCTTTGTTGTTTTGACAAGTTTGCAATAATATATATATAGTTCACAATGATTTTGGAGGTGTATAAAAAATGATTCTTTATAATGCGTACAAAAATGTTCCAAAGTCACGATCAGAGAAAGGTGAGATAAAACAAATTAATGTTAAGATATGTAAATAAGGATTGAAAAAATCATGATAAGTTTTATTTCCAACCTAGCACCCTGCTTTTAGAATTATATATCCTATCGTATGTGCAATGAAATCTATGTTATCATTGCAAATTGTTTAACAATGATAATCGTATTTATATCAATAACAATAATGATAATGATATTAAGAAAACAATAACAATGAAAATAATAATAATAATACTTATGACAATAAGGAAAATAATAGTATTAATAATACTAATACTAATACACAATAATGATAATAGTTAAGTCTTAGTAATCAAGGTAGGCATATCAGTATCAATACTGCTCTTATTGCGGACCTTGCAATTACCATTACCCCAGCAATTGCCAGTTACCCATTTACACCTGGGTGGAGAGTGGTGAAAATAATGGTTTGATTTCTTGCCAAGTGACGTTGGATTTAATAGTGTCGGGCTGGGATTCGAACCTTCAACCGTTTCACCCCTTGGGTTGGGAGTCAAGTACATGATCAACTCTACCACGACACTTGTTTTAAGATGTGATGTTGGCTATGATTTAGTGTTTTTGAAAAATACATGAAAAGGCCACTTTTGAATTTTTGTTTGATTTCGGCTTAAACGTCTTCGTTAGTTTAATATTCATCAAATATTTCGTGTAATATTTCCATCCGACAATAAATCAATAAACTTATGAACAGCATTTATACATTTTTTGTTTACAATTACAGAGTACAAAGTTACATAATATGAACATGCTTGAAATATTTCAAATAGCTTTTCCAAATAAATTAAACGAGTTAGCTTGAAATACTTCAAAAAGAGTTCTGCACATGTTTGATGTTTTCATATCAATACAAACACATTGGCCCGAATTCACAAAGGAGGTTCGTCGACAAGCCTAGATTAAATATAAAGTTGAGCATTGTGAAAGAAAAGGTGTGGAATGGATCAAAACAAGTTGATCATGTATCATGTAAGTATTGGTGTGTACTGCAAGGTTCTGGAGTCATCAACACCATATTAAATTTGACCCAGTCTTGGTAAAGTAACACGCACTGTACACAGAAAGATGTATAGGGGACTACACAAATGGTATCGGGGCTACTAACCTTGATTTCCCCATCTTTCTATGCTCATTACTCAGCCAGTTTACATTGTCTACCAAAATTGTTTGGCAAATAACATTTATTTCTACTCTTGAACATTCAGTGTAAGTTTTGTTTGATTCTGTGAGAATTAATTTTCCCTTTTTGACCAGAAATCAAGTTTATCTTTAAGGTGCGTCATATGACGCGTTTCGATGCGTTTCAGACCAAGTTTCAGACCAAGGTTCAGACAAAGGTTCGGACAAACTTTAAGCTGAAACGCGTCAAAACGCGTCATATGACGCACATAAACCTCGGTTTGTCTACAAACCCCCTTAGTGAATTCGGACCATTACCTCCGAGATTTTCGAAAGGGGTGTGAAGCAAGTTATTTATATATCCGGGCCGTCAAACGTACGTTGGACAAAGACGAATGTTCGTTTCGAATGTCTACGCCCAGATTATTGCCAATGACGTCAGAAAGGTCACAAATCAGGTCACATCACTGACGTAGGCTGTAGCTGAACAGCTAAAAATATCCGCTGTCTTACAAATGTATTCAGACCAATAGTTCAACTCTCAAACAAATGTATCACCACAGTACAAATATATGCTAAATCACAAATATTTGCATATTTACAGAAATTTCACAAGCACCGTTCTCTCGCCTCAATGTGCTTAATATGTCATGCACCCAAGTTTGGAAAATAGAAGGCATTGGAAAAATAAACCCGTGAAAGTGCGAAAATAGAGATTTTGATTTGTTTTGGTAGCAAGAATAGAACTCATCTTGATGATAAATTTATCATTAGGATAGATCTAAAGAAATGATCTGGGTGTCTTTAGTCCACGCCCTCCTGTTCCGCTCGAATTCTTGCCGTCTGTAAAACAAACATGAACATTTAAAAGAGATTATTTCGTTGCGAGCATGACAAAATCATAATCTATTCTTGTTCCTGTCTTTAATAAACTCATAACGATCAAACATTTGTCAAAAATTGGCTTGAAAGTAACCCTTCAGTAGGAAGTCCATGCCAAAATCAAGTAAACTGCGATTCCATTATTCTATCGTAAAGGCAGGTCTGTCAAATATTGGAAAAATCTGAAGAATTAATATTTGTTTAACACGTTTGAACAACAAACAAATCCCTTCACGCTAAGTGACAGGCTTTGAGCTGTGATATTCATACGTGGATAAATGTCCATCTTGTTCAGGGAAGAGTTTAAATCGCACCACGAATTTATGGGTAGTTGGTTGGTTTGTTTGTATTAACTGACCGCTAAGAAAACATGTGTATGCTTGTTAGTGAGCACACATGGGTCCCATGGCTTTACTTCCTCTATGAAGGACTTGGTAAAGATGTAACATGTCTTACCAAAGGGCATTAGCATATCGAATAGGATTTGAACCCGTTACCTAACGGCTACGGGACCACTGCTCTACCAATGGTAAATCGCGCCCCACTCAATATGCGATCTTCTACGCAATGAAGTCAGATTTGTTTTATAACCAACAATGAATTTTACTCTAGAAACAAAACTTGATTAATACCTCTCTCAGCTTCTCTTTGATCTGATCTTCCTTCAACTTCTGTTCTTCATACCGGTAGAGGGCGGATCGCAGCGGCTCTACAACTGAATCATTCAGCTGAGTGAAGAGCTGTTAAATTTAATAAAATGGATTTACATGTAATTTGTCATTAAATAAAATTCACACAAGCTGCTTATTTTTTATTACATTACATGAGACTACGTGTAAAAACGCTTACCCATGCCATTATCCGATTAGGTTGTGTATATTTAAACTAAAATAGTTTTAATATAACCTACTGTGCATAATCGACTCTATGCCGTATACCAACGATCAAAGGAAACCAAAATATTTGAAAGAACATGCGACTATTTGAATGTATTGTTTGAAGCCGTACAAAATATATTATATGGCTCTTCTGCCATTACAATGACCCGTACAATGTGGTGACATTTAAGAGTTCACTATAGAGACATGTCTCTATAGCGAGGCCATTGAATGCAGTAAATGGTCTAGCATATATGGACAAAAGACATTGCTCCGGATGTTCTTTCCTTTAACGTTTTTATTTTATCTTTTAATCTGAGAGTCTTATTTTTTATCCAGTTCTTCCTTGCGCTCAAAAACATGCATCATAAAGCTGTAAGATATCATTTAAACTTTGTAAATCGATGTAAATCGCCTCCTGGGAACATTTGGCAATTGGGTGTGTGTGCATAACTTAAAGAAAACGGATATAGATAATAATTATTGTGCTCATAAAAAGAAGCACTACCTTGCTTGAGTCAAATAAGTTTTTCAAAAGTGACATGTCGGGGATCGAACCAACGTCCTTGGCATCTCCAATCTTGTGTTTATACCAATCAACTACGGCACGTCTTCAAACTACTCAACTACTACTACCCCTGTATATTCGATTCTTTATAGATATGCCACACTATTAATCTCCTTGTGCCACATTGCCTTTATCATGACATAAATATAATAGTAGTAATATTCCGATTTTATATAGCGCGTTAAATATCGATGATGTTTTTAAGCGCTTTACATTTATATCATTACCCAGATCATCGGATTCCGGCTTGCCCGCACACAATGTATGCACATTCCTCCCCTCCCTGGGGATCATTCCAGCCAGGCTTGAAATTTCACCAGTTCAAGTTTAATCTATGCCTGCGTTAAAATGGTTGTCCTGGAGCTAAATATAATCAAGTTCATAATAGAGCAAATATTGAAATGCCTTTTAAGTTGCTTGAAGCGATCATTTGTTAAACTGGTACATATTTGTTTATAGCAGATCTACACGCCTGGCAAACAAAGTACCGGTCAATTGGCACTGGTGCAAAATGAAAGGTCAAAATATAAAAATAAATAAAAGAACCTCACCTTCGCCACCACCTCAAACATTGGGATGAGGACGAACTTGATGAATCCGACTTGAGCTGTGGGCTTTGTCACCTTGTCACGGTCCATGAATGATGCTACAGGTAGACCCTCTATCTTCTCCCGATCACTCTACATTGCAGCAAAATAAAAATCAAATTGCTATCAATACGTTTAATTTCAATCTATGTTGAACATAAATTCAATAAATGATATATTTTAGGGTATCCCTTGATATGTTCACTGGACATGGCTTCTTTCATATGGTATCATGTTTCATATGGTATCATGTTATTGACAATAATTATGCTTAAACCCACCTTTTTGATAAATGCTTCGAGTAATTATTATGTAAACGTACATTGTACATTGTATAACGCTTTGAGAGGGCCTTCGGTCCTGAAATGCGCTATGAAAGAACGAACTATACTACTATTATTATTATTATTAATATATTTTCAATATCATTCCTTTATTTTGTTTGGGGAGGGGGCAAATCTAATCATCGTATTGGAAACTTACTTTTCTCTTCGGTTAATCAAAATGATAATCAGATTTCTCTCGCGAGATTTCTGTTTTGCTAAGCAGATGCTCTACTTTCTATGACAAATCAACTTCATTAGCAGCCATGAATACATGACCCGTCAAATCCATGAACATACACAATCTTTACTGACCTGCATAAAATATTCCTCCAGTAAGCAATCCACCCAGGGCTCCGAAACATCAGACGGTCTAACCTCGTTAGAGATATCACAGCACTTGATCAATACCATTCGAAGCTATAGACAGTGGTCACATTGGGAAAAAAATAAAATAAAATATAAGACTATTGCATATTGATAATACTTGTGTTGAAATATTTAAAGTAATATAAACTAGTATGAATATACGATTTTTTTTTACTGCTTCAAATGCCATTTAATAGTTGTCCTTACATTGTAATGTATAACTCGTCCCCAGTTTCAAATCAGGGGAATCATCCTAAATTGTCTCCAAAACTGTCTGACGAGTAAAGGGCACGAATCGATATCAGTGAATCAAAGGCAAGGTTTATGGCCAACAATGCTGAGGGGGAGGGGCATTCTACCGTATTCTTTTCCCGTCATATTCTCTCCCTTTCTGCCATACTTTGACTCAAATGAAAACCGCTGGGCTAAAGAGGTATTTCTGACATTAAGGGGTCATTCGGCTTTGGACACCATTAGCAGTTTCAAAGCCTGATGCAATTAGAAATAAATTAACCACAACAATTTTCTAACAGTAGTTGGGATTGGACTTGATGTCATGGGTCACAACAATTATATAATATGAACGAAACATGCTTGTATTCGCATAACATTGGAAAGTCTCGATGCGCTTAATTTTAGCAAGCAATCGGACCAGGGGGGGGGGGGGTGTTTCACAAAGATCCTGAGTTTAACTTAACTCTAAGTGGGACCTAACAATTATGGAAAGCCGTTAGCATGTATGAAACAAAAAAAAGTTATTTTAAAAGGCATAAAATGTTGATTCAAAACATTCACGTTTTCTATTATCAAGGAGATTTCATGTTCTCGATGTAGAATTTATAAAAAAACGTCTGAGATATTTGAATTTTGCTTTTGAATACATTTTATTTTATGGTTCCAAATGGCTCTCCATAACTTTTAAGTCCAACTTTGAGTTAAGTTTGACTTAAGATCTTTGTGAAACACCACCCCGGACCTATGAGAATACTCACGTAGTTGAGATGTTCCTGGTTCGAGAAGTCGAATCCACTTTCGACCTGGGCTTTGAACTGGTCCAGGATCTCCGAATGACGGGCCATATCGGTCGCCATGATCAGCATGATGATACCCTGTCATAAAAAAAATAGTTTCACTAATTCATACATTTCAGTGATTCATCAGTTGTTAAACCTCACCATTTTATTGTTACCATTTCAGTAAAGTCTCATGGATTGGAAAAGAAGACCTTCGAGTTTTTCCCAGCATCCATGTGACTCATTTCCAAATATTATCTTGTTTTGTATTCAATGATTTTCTTTGTTTTTGCCGAATAAATAATACTACTACTAATAATAATAATTGTTCTGAATTTCGTTGTAATCTGGTATATTTAAATCGCTTTAAAAAAATTCCATGTACGAAAAGAAATGTATATATTATCGACAAGATCTACATTTTTAGGAACCCCTTAAGTATTTTGAAAGAGGTACGTGAATATGGTTTTAAACTCGAAGAGTAAGTTTACATAATGAATAATTTTCGAGAAAGTCATATGCATTCCTCATTGTCCAAAGCAATGGTTTTCGTTAAAGTATTTCAAAATTGCAATTTCTCGTAGTTATAGTTCACTTTTCTATCAAAATTTAGATATTACAAAAAATGATTAACAACAGAGATTTTTTAAATTTCAATGTAAAATCTCTTACAGCGAACAAAGGTTTGGCATAGACAATTAAGGGTGCTATAAAAAGGGAACATATCCAAGCTAACTCAGTACACACTAGAGTACTATGAAGTACACTTTCCCTTAATTGTATTATATAGTAAGTGGATTACGAAAGGTTTAATCATATCTGTATTCAAAGCTATTCTGATTTCAAGTAGACTATGACAAATTAATGGTCTTCAAATGAAGAAAACAGGGCCACGTTTTACAAAACTTGTTATCTTTGACAAAGGTCAGTTTTTGTTATAAGCTACTGAAATCCTTGCTTCTGATTGGTTATCAGCAGATTTGTCACTAATATTTGCCATTTGTCATTGAAAAAGGGCTTTGTGAAACACCCTCCTGCACTTGTTATGTACCTGCCGAATATCCTTGAACTGTTCTTCCGGCACGTTCCTGAAGATGTTGCATTCTGGGTTGCTGATGATCTTGAAGGCCACTGCACAATGATGATTCTCTAGAGGTGATATGTCGTTGTATCGGATAGCCAGGTCGGTTCGAGCATTGATCTGATATCTGTATCCAGAATAAGGAATGTAAGAATACAAAATACGTAACATTCCTATCGAATGCTCTGTGACAATAGGGACGTTCACACCTACAGAAAAAAAAGTGGTACTTAAAAATCGTTTTTGCATCGCGATTGAATTTTTTTTTTTTTTTTTTTTTTTTGGCGTGTGTGGACAAAAATTTCACCTACCTTCGCGATTTGCGTCGCGATCCAATTCACAGTAAATCTTGCAATTTTGCAGAATAATTGCGATAGTTTTCCGGGCGCTGTGTGTTTGTGAATAGTATTGAGAATCAAAAATCGATATATTTAATCCCAGGATTCCAAACGCTCATACATCGGCCAGATTCACGCTTGCGCAGTTCGGACGTTCTTGTCGTCGAGTGAGAATTCTACTTGTGTGTGAATGATCACTCCCCCCCCCAAAAAAAAAAAATAAAAAAAAAAAAAAAAAAAAAAAAAAAAATAATAATAATAAATAAAAAAAAAAAAATACAAATAAATAAATAAATAAATAAATAAATAAAAAATAAATAAATAAATAAATAAATAAAAAAATAAATAAATAAAAAAAAAATTAAACAAAATCAGTCTTTGCATCTCGATCCAAATCGCACTGAATGTTATGTGTGAACGGGCCTAGTGGTCCTCTATTTTGTATGCAAAAGGAAAACAATACTCAAGAACATATTCTGAATTCTGAGTGTTGTCGATGATCTTGAAGGCCATTGCAGAATGGTGGGTTCAAGATGAGAATAATTAAATAAATGGTCGTTCTATTGAATAGCTATAGGTATTGAACGTTGGTCTGGTATCCGTCCCTTTATGTGTTGTATTACTGTATTGGTCCATTGGTATCCGTCTTATAAACCAAATGATTATAACCCGGGGTTAGTCTAGTAGTAAGAGTGTGATTATGCAATTATTTCAAAGTAACCTTTCAATAATATCGATTAAAATGATGATAACAAACAAATTACTATTGTTTCTATGTTTCTTCTAATGTAAGGAGTTTTTAAATAGCTTTGTATTTGGCAAATCGAGTGTTTAAATGTTACAATTCTGAACTTTTGCTTTTCACGTCACATCAACGCATGACGTCTAATGTTTCATGCTCATTGCTATGAGTCACTCAATAACAAATTACAAGAATTACAACAACAAAAAAGGGAAATTGATTGATATGGTATTTGACATCGGAAGAAAATTAGCCGATACGGAATATTGACCCGAGATGGCGCTAGAGGGGATTTATCGGCGGTGCTTCTAGTACAGTATGGCTTTTAAATCGTCTGCACTAGTTTGGCGAGGAGGGATTTGACATTCATGCGTGGTCACTGGCAGGTGGTTTTCTCATCAAATCAGCTCTCAATTGACTTAAGAGAAAGGGGACCGTGGATTATCAACGGGTACCGCTTAGGTATTGTTTGGCTTTATAGAGGGCGCAAGTAGCTACAAATAGTGCGGTCCCACATTCAAGCCATTAGGGACTTTTAGATTTGCACAACGACAACGTGGATTGCTACGATCGACGTCCTTTTAATGCACTGCCTTGAATGGACGTCACACGTATCAGTCCACGCAAATCTAAAAGTCCCAATTTACACCACCACAGCAGAATTGTATGAATACGCACGTGTTGTTGAACCCTGGGTGATCCAAATCATGGCACACTGCCGCCGTGAGTAGGATGCCCAGATCTGAGAGGCACACCTTAGACTGCAGGTCGCACAGGTAGATCATCCCGTACATCATCTGCGTCACGCAGAAGCAGTGGCGAAAGTTGTGGAACGGGTTGTTGCGGTAGTTCTCCTGGACACAAAGCTGAAGGTCAAAGGTCATTAGAGTACAGTGACCAGGGTCCCGTTGAGTATACATTAGCATTGATTGGTAACTTTGCAATGAATGGAAACTTCCATTGAATCCTTAATTTGATTGACTGTTAGGTGATGTTGCCAAGGTAGTTACTATTGATAGCAAAGTTACCACCAGTGATACGTTTTATTCAACGGGGGTCTGTTTTTGCTTCTGCGTTTACATCAAGTTTCTAAAATAATGTAGATTATTGATACATGTATGTATTTCATAATAACAATAAATGAATTAATAAATATATAATTCAGTCAATAATAACTACATGAAAAACTCAATAAGAATACTAATTAAATTATAATAAAACTACCAATACTACTATTACTACTTCTACATAATGATATTGATGATGACAATGATAATTATAATATTTATACTAATAGTGATAACAATATTTACATTAGGCGGGCCATGTAGTTGCTATTACGCTAGCACTGCCATTTTCCTGTTTACACCTGGTTGGAAAGTAGCACATGAGAGATAATATCCTTCAAAATGACGTTAGCGCCGGGCTTTTATAGAGACAAGTGAATAAACCTCTATTTTTATCTTTGAAAAACGCCCGATTTCTTTATGATACCACAATGCCAATTGATGGCTGATTATTGTTTTACCTGACCGCTAAAAAAGCATGTATATATGCTTGTAAGTACAGTCAAACCTGCTTCAGTGACCACCTGTCTACAAAGACCACCTGTCTACAAGGGCCACATTTGTTGTTTCCCTTGAAAATGGTTTCTCATTGAATCATGTACTGAAGAAACCTGTCTACAAAGACCACCTGTCTACAAAGGCCACTTTTTGTGTTTCCCTTGGGCGGTCACTATAGACAGGTTTGACTGTACCAGACGACCGATGACTTTAAAGGGATTGGGTATCTTTGCCTCAGATTCTTAAAAAAAACTTGGATTTAGCTCATACTGCAATAATAATTATAAACCTTTAGTTCAGTCAGAAATCCCATGACTTTGACTTGCCGATCGCCCGTCTGATTATCAAGATATCTATGGTTGGAATAACTAATTTAAAGAATCATTTCCCAATGGTTATTATAACAGCTAGTACAGTAAAATTGGGAAAAATGAGTATGGTACAACCGGTCGCTCAAAGATTTTTACTTTTTTGAAGCACTTCTTGATTATTCTGAAGCACAATTTATTTAGGGATTCAATATTACACCATATCACATACACTGATAACACGTATGGCCATACTTTTTTAAGTTTTCCCGGAGGGACTTGGTTAAAAGGGCACAGGCGCATTGACTTGGTTTCGAACCGGGACCTCTTGGTTACGAGACCAATCCTCTACCACCGAGCCATTGTATCTCCTCAATGCACCTCATGCTTACCAGAAATCGCCGAAGAACAATCGGATTCATGTGAAACTCGTTTACTAAGCCCAGCTCATGGTACATGTGTTCCAAAAGACAGAGCATCTGTGTCAGAAGAAAAAAAATCGACAAATGTCGACATTGGAATGGACATTAAAGGAGGCCCTTGCATAGATATTTATTTTAATTTATAACAGAACAAACGATTTAATGACAATTTGCGTATCAATACTGACATATGATGTGTACCATTGGGCGCTTTAAACAAATGCATAACTCTAGAGTAGTGGGGTTTCAGATAAATATTGTAAAATATTCTGTTAACAGAATACATATTGCTACAAAACTGATAGACGATATCGAGTAGGAAAAACAAGTTGTTTGATTTGAAGACGGTTATGTAATGCCCTGTTGTGCTTTTGAAATACAGTCAATTAGCGACTAATCACCATAAATATCAAGTCGACTCGGTGGACTGATGCTAATTAGTGAAGGATTTCCGCAGACTGTCATACTAGTCTGCATACATAGACTCTAAATTCACACTCATGCACAATTCCATAACATCATGAGCAAAAGCCTAGCTCTGTCAATCTCTGGCTGTATTTATGTGAGGTTTTAGTACAGAGCCTATCGGGTTCAATGGACCGTGCAATCGGCGTAGTCTCTAAGTTCAGACACAATCTTACGCACTACGACTGATAGGATGTGTGACCGCAAACTACTAATTATTGTGAAAAGCTAGCAGCAGCTGGTGTTTACTTCAATTAATATATATATAGTTTAATACATTTTTAAACAGATCGAAAAAGGCACCTAGGTTTGAAAGCTAATGTTGTTGTAATTCACTTTAAAAGTATATTTCAATATACTTTTTCACTACTGTATTATTTGTTGGTTTCTTTCTGCGTTATGTTTGTAGTCTGTCTAGGATCATCTACCCATACGTTTTTGTAAATATGTAATGATTCAACCACTTCATCCGATGACCGGGGTAATAATATGTTCCGCGCCTAGAAACGTAGTATTAGGCGCATTATAAATGTGAGCTATTATTATTCATCTGTTTTCCATTTTATTGTCTTATCTACATTTGTGAGAAATACTTAATCATATTATTGGCCTTTGGATACATTTAATTTAATACAGTGTGTGATAAAAGAAACTTACCTCATTCGATTCCCAATGCCAAATGTCGAACGTCGGCTTCTTGAGGTACTCCTTTGTCTCGCGTGACAGTGTGTACTGCAATAAAGCAAGAGAAACAATGAGACAGGTGCATCATAGAAAGTCTGATTTAACTTCTAGAATACTGTGCGAAAAAGATTGAAGCTTTGCGAAGAAATTGAGGAAATATAAGGGAGATTGGATGCTTTTGTAAAAGCGTAGTGGAAATCATTCGTGAGAGTGGCAACAAATTGATCAGAAAAAACAACATCTCGACGATTTCATCCTTCTTGAAAAAAGGAGCTTCCTAAACATTCTACATCCTCATTTTGTCAACGTACCTTGTTTATTAATAAGCACAATCTCCCATCTCCCTGGTACAATCGTTTGTTCTGTTTAAGGTTATATTTCATTGTAATAACCCCGTTGCGTAGTAACACACAAGGACAAGCTTTATTTGAACTTGATAATGCAAAAGTGAACGTTCCTGTGTTTTCTTTAACCATAGCTGTAAGGATGCGAGGCTTTTCGCCCGAGCTTTTATTAGGCCGAGTAGACAAATGTAAGAGAAGGAGAAAGTATGGCTTCTTTGATATGTACCTGCACTGACGTCCAATTGAGTAGAAGATACATCTTCACTTACATTTTATCTTCATGCACTACATGCACAATCCCCATTTGTTAAAATTAATGACGTAATTTCATCACAATTGAGTCTGGCTTAGATGTACCCGGAAGTATATGAATGTAAAAGCAGAGATTTAAATTCCGTGTCATCGATGCATGCTTAGCACGTCTAACTAGCGTTATCCATTGTAATTTGCCGTTATCGCTTGATTTAAAATGGGGGAAATGTACTTTATCTACGCGCTGCCTACAACAAGAAGAAGATACATGTAGTTAAGGAGCACAATACTAATGAGAAAAACAATACAAACCTGAATTCATTGCATCAGATGCACGATCTAAAACAGTCATTTAATGGAAAGCGGTAACATGTCAATCAATTACATATTTGTTCGATTAGAGTATTTTCTTTTTGCTGTTATGTTTTCAATGTTATCTCTCTTTTATGAAATATTCCTATGTTCTTGCCCTGGATCACTTTCCATCGTCCAGATGATTGAGATAAACCCGTAAAATAGATTTGTATGAATGCGGGAAAAAACACGAGAGAAAGAAAAAAAAAAGACATCATCTTTAATGGCCTTTTCGATCGTGGAACGAAATAAATTGCTGCAAAACCAGATTCATACTTGTTGGTTGTCATGGTTACAGAAGCCAATGACGGCAAGGCAAGGACGGCGGAATGTCGTATTTCAAAGCGTAAAGGCAATTTTAAAGAGACCATTAGTCCATTCTCGGTAATGAAGTGATGCAACTAGATACAGCATCAGAAGAAACAAAAAGCTCGTCGTGAATGATAATGGCTGTCAAATTCGTATCACCCATTTAGAAGTTGAACAATCTGTTGTGTAACGGGCGGTAATATATGATGCGTTCGTCTTAAAGAGAAAAGAATCGTCACATTCCTTATTTATGACATATTGTTGAATTTCTTTACTTTCTATCAAAAGCTAAACGGGCTAAAATGTTGGAAACAAATGTTGAAAGACAGCTGTCTGTTTGGAAACTAAGGCAAATCGTGTGTACATGTAACGCTTTAATATACTCATTAGTGTGATGGTGATGCTAACAAAAAATATCCCCCTCCCCTCCCAAGCTTATCCAATATACCCTGGTCACTCAGATGAGCCCGACAACAGACCGAGCAAAAATGTGTGTGCGTCTTTGTGTTACTTTTGGTAATTCTTTATCTGCAGGGGTTGTTCTATGTTTTATTCATAGAATTATATTATTTACGTACCAAGTATTGATGGATTGGCTTCTCTTTAAATAAAACTTAGTACGTATAATCTTTGTAATTGCTCTACGTATAACTGTTTTTTTTTTTTAAAGAAAGTGCACAAATTTAATTTTTGATTTGTAACTGATTTAACTTCTGAATGATGTAATTGGTACACTTACTTCTTTTGATTTGTACTACTGAATATAATATTTTACAGAACAAAATTACTTCCAGCGGCAAAGAGTCAGCCAGTCTGGAGCCGGTTTATATGTGATAATGGGTTATATGGTGGTTACCTAACCTCCCCCCCCCCACCCCCACCCCCCCCCCCCCCCCCCCGAGGCTGGTGTACCCATTGTCTGATTTTCATTGACGTCGAACAGGCCTGTCCTCATCAGCTCGAGTTTGCCAAATAGCCCGCTAGTTTAACTATCCCAATCGCAAATTAACCAGTTAGTTTGCGTCATCATCAACCCTAGCTGGTTGGAATTAGTAAGATATTTGGTCGAGAAAATATCCCGATAAATCTTTGTCGTGTTTCCAAAATATCCCGCTAGGCTATTGTGCACCTCTACGAGCTAGTTTTTTTTTGGTGAGCGTATCGGTCTGGTGTAGACGCTATTTCGGCCTTCGGGGTAATAATTATCCCGAGTCTGAACTTAGCGGATTATTTGGCCACCAACTCGTGCTGATGAGGACAGGCCTGCCAGTGCTCTTATTGTCTTACCTTGGGGTATTTCGGGACATCGCGCTTCGCGACGATCCGTGTATCGTTCCCCTGGGCGGCCGGTATGGTGCACTTGCAGAAGTTTGCATGGCGGCTTAAAAACGGGCAGAAACGGAAGACATAAAGTTTAAATTTTAGCCCACGCAGATTTACTATTAACATGTACAGTAAACAACAAAATTATTCATACCCCTTGCAAATCTGACGTTGTTGTTGTGTTTTCGTCAATCAAGAATGAAAGATGAACTGGCTGAATTAGGGCCTTCGTTTGATACTTTTAGATGTGTAAGCTTTGATATGGCACATTCTCAAGAAAGATGAATTGGGATAAATCATTTTTTTTTAATATTTAAAAAACTGGGTAAAAGTATGGATGATTCAGTTGCTAACTGTATATAATAATACAGATATTAGTAATAACAATAATGACTATAATGATACTAATAGTAATGATAATAACAATAATTCAATTCAATTCAATTCAAATATTCTGTTTCCATAACTCGATCAAAACATGTTAGATAATAATAATAATACAAGTTAAATTTAAATCTCACTTTTCCAAGAGTAGTCAAGCCGATACCTGTGAAATATTTTAAACGGAACTTAAGAATATTTTCGAGGTATGTTCTCAGATGCTTTTTGAAGAAGACAAGTAAAGTACTATTTCTTTGAAACTTATATCACAATCTTATCATGCGTATCTTACATGATCATTTCCCGCATATTTATGCCATATTGTATGACCTACAATAATGCCAATTCCCCTTTTAGTTTTATCTAACCACGCTACGCAACTTACAATGTTTTGTTCATTCTATGTTTATACAAAAAGAGAGTGAGAAAAAGCTTTTAAGGGATTCGTTCCTTTTCAACTAGAGTACATGAAGCTGTTGCCATGCCTACCTCTTTGCCGCAAGTAGTTCATCCTTGATGGCTCGTATCTCCATTTTACATTTTTCAATCTCTATCGCCTTCATGCCTTCCACTACGATAACAAAAACACGCTAAAGGTTAGCATAAATATAGTTACAAAACGATTCATGGATTGTTAATGTAAATGTATAATGCATATAACTAACCATAATATCTTGGAAAAGCAGGGTACATTTTTTTTCTACGGGTGAAAATGAATTTAATATAAACTCAAAAGCGGTTGAGTCCTGATCTTTAAGAAATTAAAAATAGGGTTGTGAAAAAAAATTACATTTCACTTGTCCCCAGTCCAATTTTTCAGATAAAATAGACCTATTGAGCACATTTTGCATGAAATTCAGAATTATTTGTATACATTAAAAGAAAGGGGAATTCCCTTGGTCTAATAAAAATATACTAGGCTCTGTCCATTTTGGCTTTCCTCTATTTTCTTCTCTTTTAGCTTACGCTGTTTTTTAATAAATAATCCCTGTTTGTTCGGTTTCAATAAATGCCTGTCAGGAATGGCTTAATAAGAAATCACGGTTGACTGTTTGACATCTATATTCTTCTTCCAGTTAAGTGCCGCTTCATGGTGATGAAGATAATCGCATACAAAACGGGGTAAGCTGGTATACAAAGTTCACTTTCAGCCTTGCATTTGAAGATGAAGTTGAGTTCTGTACATATCATTGTAATGTGAAAGAAACTATCTGAAAACAGCAAGGAGATGTAATAACTATGTTACAAATAGGAAATTATCAATGCATACTGTTGGATTTTGGATGATCGAAAACGAAAATAATCGATACAATTTTCCTAAAAAAAGGCATCCACCATACTCAAAAGTTGTTATAAGGGACTACACTAATGTGGTCTGAATGTTTGAACCAATCTGCTCGCTGTTTTCTATCATATTTCAAATATTGGGGCATTTGAAGAGCAGTCTTTTCTGGGAGGTTTTTTCTTTTCTGACGTTCTCCACAATTAATGACATCGAAAGAACGGAACTTCTCACAGTGAATCTGCTTGAGCATGTTTAAGTACAAGCCTAGGGTGACTTCCATGCTGCGTGGGAAATGTATTCGTACTTCTATGTTGTGCCTCCGACCTTGCACTTTGAATACCTTGCATGCAGAAAATTGTTCTCCTCTAGGAATTTGATAAAGTTGTTATGACAGGTAACGCCTATGAAAAAACACTCGAGACAAATTTCAAATAATAAATAATTTAAAATAATGAATAATGCTATGCAGCCATACACACCATGCATTTTCTTCTCTCTCTGTGTTGCGTGGGTGTGGGTGTTTTCCATGTATGTAGTTTGTTATGTTGTAAATGTGACCGGTGGCGTATTATTCACCTCCGGCGGAATCGGAACCCCCCCCCCCCCCCTCCATTCCAAAATCAGACAAAGAGCCCCGCCTGCGACACAGGTTCCATTTTCGGAAGAGCAAATCCTCGTCTCGCGAGACAGTAAGTGATAATCCTTTCAGATAGAAGTAAAATGATGCCTTTCATATCTTCAGTTTTTACCAACTCATGGCAGGAAACGGATAACCTTTTAGGAGGGGGGGGGGGTAACGTGTAAGCTTAAAGGTGTTCTTCAGTTTCGATCTCAATTGAGATTTGTTCTATTACTTAAATGATATTGTTTCTTAAAACATGAATGATATAAAGAAATGCACTTTAAACGCTGGATGCAATATAACATAGCCTTGTTACAATACATAACGAACCACGTAGAGGAAAACTAATTTCCATGTACACATAATAGAGCTGTCATGCCAATACATTTTCTAAATCATACACAACGGAAAAAAATCATAGTTGAACAGATACAGTACATGCCAAAAGCTTATAAATCAAAGCGTAGTTATTTTAATTTTTTTATAATGAAGCTAAAATTTAAAGAAGTCACATCACATCAAATCAAAACTACTATTTGGGTCTTTGCGTAAAAGTGCGTGAATTCAAGTACAACAAAAGAAATAAAAGACTAATCTAATTAATAATTTCTATGCTTTGCATCAAATAAAAGCGGGTACTAAAAGTAATTTCTAAAATTGGAAAAAAGACATGCATCTAAAAGGAGTATGGGACATTATTTTTTATTTTTTTCTAAATCATTATGATCGTTATAGAATTTTCCAAGCCACCATCGATTAAAGAGAGAGAGAGAGAGCGCGAAAAAGACCCAATCAAAGGAATAGGGAAAGAAAATTTAAACAAATCAAAGGAAAGAAAAGGAGAGAAAATCAAAGGAAGAAGGAAAGAAAAAGAAAGAAAAAAGATGATAGTGAAAATGTGAAATTCCACTGGCATATGAAAGATGAAACTTTAGGACTTCCCTCAAAACGAAAGGGCTTAAAATGGTCTTTTGGGGGAAAAATAACGATCGTTAGAAGTCAAATCGACTTTAGGAATCGCAATCCTTTTAGTTAATAGTCTGATTTTCAGACCCATGAACCGTACGGTCGTACGTTTTGTGCTACTCAAAGATTGCATCTGTTTAATTGTGGCCATTACAAGAAATGGGTTTTTGATGAAGACAAATGCTAAATAGAATCAATACTCTGCTATTCTAGACCACATAATAAACACTATGCATTATCGCATGCGAATGAAGGAGCGCCTTTCCCTAATTGGAGGTTTTCAGATGGCATTTCACAGGGAATATGTTTACCCTAAAGATTCCTTAAAATATGATGCGATGAAACAACAAAAACAAAAAGACAGCCCCGTTGTATTTGTGTAAGTGTTAATGAATAGCAACTTAGCACACTTGTCTAATAACAGGCCCTGCATGAATTCACTTATCTCTCTTTTTCGCGATTAAACAATGTGATGCCTCTACCACTTCATGTCAGTATAACAAAATATTACCAAAAAAAAAAGGCTGCCTCGGTTTACCGCTTCATTTCATTTCTGAACGAGCCTAAGTTGTTAATCACAGAGTCAGAAATAGGAACTAACTTAACTGTTGATCGCCCCACCATGGATCTGTACTATTACAGAATGAGGTTTATGGATTGGGTTAGGGTGATGGTTAAGTATCAGAGATGGGATTAAAAGTAGCATTAGGATCAGTGACAGTGTTTGGTGTTAGGGTAAGGATTAATAGGATAAATATCAATGTAATCACCTTAGTAAACAAATAATACACAGCAGTGAGGGCATTAGTAAGAATTACCAACACAAGGTACTTTTGTTCCTAATGACCAGTCATTAGTATTTGCTAATTACCGGTCATTAGTAAAATTACGTGTTAGGCAAACAAAATGCCTGGTCACGTGTACGCTCTCAACCAATCTTGTAATTAGGATCCGCTTCATCATCTTCTAAAATTAGGTATAGGACTCAAGAAAGGGTTAGCATTATGATTAGTTTCAGTGTCCAGTATCAGTGTTGGGATTAATAGGATATGTATCAGTGTTTTCCTGGTGGGTAGGAATTGGGTTTAAGACTGGAGTTAGGTTTATCATTATGATGTGTGTCCGTGTTTAGTGTCAGTGTAAGGATTACGAGAATTAGTGTCAGTGTTGTAGTGTTAGAGTTAGAGTTAAGTTTATGACAAGGGTTTGGATAGTATCAGCGTCCGTGTAAGTTTCAGGGTTACGATTGATAGGACTAGTGTCAGGGTAATACAGTTATAGGATTAGTCTTAGGTTACGGACTAGGGTGGGTATTATCATTACGTTCAGTGTCAGTGTTGAGGAACAGGATAGGACTAGGAATGGTTTCGGTATTAGTGTTAGTGTAAGGGTTACAATTTACAAGGATAGGACAGGAGTAAGATGTAGCCTCTTGGGGCCAGTGGCTTGCGTAGCGGATGTATTCTATTCAGCGTTGCTCTCAGTAATGTTTTAACTAATTCAAGTTCTAACAGCATGTAGGACTACGTTTGAGGTCATGCAAGAAATACGGAAATGCTAGAGGGATTAGGCTGAGTGTGTCAATATTATCACTGCTCTTTTGCTTACGTTGTTGTTCAGGAACCACTGCTTCTGTACCTTCAAAAACACCAGACATTCAATCAATATTAATCAAATTTGTTATTGTCAATTTATTTTTAAAAATAATTCAAAGAAAGCACCATAACATTGCCCTCAATCATATTGTCGCCCAATCATATATTCAAAAGAATACAAATAATACAAAGTGGACGAGCAATGCGATGAATTTGATATAACCTTAACAGTTCATTACTAGTAACAGGCAATTATTCGAGTGATATTGTGGGAAATGAAATGAATTTCTAGTCGAAAAGGATTAAATCTTACTTTCGATTCTTTGCTGCATGACGTTAAGCCGGTTAAGCATCTCATCTTTCATCTCGTTTATTCGGAAGGCCCTGCAAAAGATAAAAAGTGCATGAATATTATCAAAGAAATAGCAGGTAGAAATATCCTTCTTTTTTGTTTTACATAGGTGATGTTTATTTTCTCTCATGAAATGCATATGTATTTTAAGTCAAATGGTGAGATGTTAATGTCAAATGCGAGCTAAGCGATTGTGTCGTTTAAAACACGACACTTATATACGCAAACAAACAGTGAATGTAGAGCCATAGGTATCAGCACGCAATCATTTCAATTCATACCCTCAAACATAATGACCATACACTGAATAGTGCATTGAATCACTCAAAAAGCGTTGAATAATGATGCAATTTCTTCATATATATATATATATAAGTACTTGTATTGATATAGAAGGCGAGGGAGTAAAAGAAAAACGATGCAAATTCTAGATATAAATATTACCTCCGAATTGATCAAATAACCAACCCAACAAACTTATCTTCTGAAATGGCGACAAAGGCAATAATTAAAATGTGTTAATGTTTGTTTTATTAAAGTAAAAGGGGAAAACAGTAGTAGAAATGATAGGAGAATGAGTAAAGAAGTAACTGAATGAGAAGAAGGGAAAGAGGAACCAGAACAAGGATAATGAGAAGAAAAACAAAGTAGGAGAACAAAGTAGGAGCAAAACAAAGTAAAGAAGGAGAGAAAATTAGTAATAGTATTTATTTCAGTTTGAGTATTATTATCATCAGTAGTAGAAGTAGAAGTAGCGATAGTAATAATAGTAGCAGTACTAATATTATTATTATTAATTGTAGTAATAATAGTAGTAGAAGTAGTAACAACAGCAGTAGTATTAGTAGGAGTATTATTAGTAGTAGTAGCATCAGTAGTAGTAATAGTAGTAGTGGTAGTAGTAGTTGTAATAAGAGTAATATTAGAAGACGAAGAGCAACGACAGCAATAGCAAATTAACATCAAACACCACGAATGACAAGTAAATATATATAATATATAGAATTTAAAGGGGAACCTGGAGAAAAAGAAAAAGAAAAAGAAAAGGAATAAGAAAGTGAGAAGGAAGAATAATCGGATGGAAAAGGAAAAGATTTACAATTTTAAAAAAGGAGAAGAAAACTTACTTTGTCATTTGCTCCGAAACGTGCGTGAGAACACCATGAAGGACTTCATCGTGAGCTGTTAAGAAGAGCAAATTTTTAAGTATTGATATCGAGTGGTATATATAGATATGTTATTCACAATATTTTATGCGATATGTTATGCATGAAACAAATTATCACTATTATTTGTTTTCATTAGTATCATTATTGCCATTTTCATCATTATTTGTCTTATTATTATAATTATCATTATCATTGTTATTATTATTATCACTATCATTATTATCATCATCATTATCATCACCGTTATTATTATAGGTATTATCATTATGATTATCCACATGTAAACCTTTATCTTTGTTATATTTTATGATTTCTGAGTGAAAAAAAAATGAATTTAATTAAATTAAATTTAATTATTATTATCCCCTGCCAAAACGTTATAATGTCATTCTTTTTAACAAATACAATATATATATATGAAGATTTAATGATCAAGGTTTTTTTAAAGTAAAGTTGACAGCATATCAAATGTTAGTTAGATTTGAGGGATAAATGGCGGGTCGGTCATAGGTACGCAATAATAAAGTTGCTCCGATTGTGTTCGGCAAGCTCATTCATATCATTCTTCATTTTTCCTAGGCTATGAGCCTTGTTATTATTTTCATAAAAAGCGCATTTCCTTTTTACCTAATTGTAACTTTCATGTGTCTGTGACCTGAACATCCTTTTCACCATAATATTTCATTGAACTATCAAGCGTGCCCAGGGTAATGCGCATTGTTTACTTTCTTGCTACTATTTTTGCATTGCCCTACATTTCATCACATTCTAAATGTGAGTGAAGATATATCAAGATGTGAACACGGAAAGAATCCAGAAGTTGATATCATACCTTTTTATAAAATGAGGACAACAAATAAAACTGAACGTAAGACTAAAGAAAATTATTTCATAAATGCATTTCACCTAGAGTTGAACAAGCTTTAGTTCAACATAGAGAATGATGCGGTTCTTATATGAATCTGCATGCAAGATGCATTTATGATATATATAGTTTTTACATTCCATGTATAATGAAGTACAAATGGAGATAAAGATTAACATGACATAATTGTAACTATAATATAATTCTCCCTTTATCCCCATACTCCTCCTACTTCTTCCCCGAATTCATTCTGCCATGTTTTAACCTCCTCTTTTAGAACTGTTAACTCTTCCTTTACACCTATTACTCCTTTTTCTCCCTATTCCCCCTCCCCAATACGTCCTTCTCTGATCCTAATCTATTCCAACCTCTCCTCCTCCATGGTTATTTTCTTTTCATCATCCCTTCTCCTCCCTTTCCCCGTCTCCTCTTCTTCTTGTAACTATCTCCTCTCCCTCTTTCTACTTCTCTCTTCGTTCTCTTCATCTCTTTTCCCCTTTTTTCCCACCTAGCCACAATCGAACGGTATTGCCAATTGATGTAGAGTACTTATCTCCAATCACACCGTTAAGAACATGTTTTATGTATAGATTTCCATTTGCAAATGGAAATTAACACGGTTCTAAGGTTGTTGCATCTATTTACCAGTGGTCATCACCATAGTTACAAAATGAAACAAATCATGTTGCCATGCCGACACATATTAAAAAGGAGTCAATTGAATTGCACGTTGCCCTTTTGTGTTAGATGAGTTTTCAAACTTTGTTATCATCTCACATAATGTAAAATTGATTGCAATTTTATTGCAAACGTCGGCATTATGTCCTTGTTCACCATTTGGCAGAACACAAAAGTGACTTCTTTCATTTTGTATGAGAAGTCTCCAAGCATAACACGATTCTAAAGGAGTAGTAGGAATAATATCCTTATTATCATATACTATCTTGATAATCCTAATTCGGTCAAAAGTGGAATAGACACGTGGCGAATTGGGGCACGTTTTTCTACACCTTCCTTTATGTACAGTGGTGAAAAAAATATAATAATACAGAGAAGATGGTTTTAAAAAAAAGACACAAGGACAATAACATGCCTCTAACACAATCCCCTCATTCGACTATCTCGTTTTCTCGTATGTTATCTTCCTAGTTACAACTGTGATCCACTCTCTGCCCCCCCCCCCCACAAACAAAAAAAAAAAGACGGAGAAAACCCTTTTATCATGTTAATACTTTCACTCGACGTGCATCACTGGTACAGGGTTGCCACGCTTCAATTCTGAAGCCCGTACACAAATTGGTAGTTTTTAACCTCTGCATCAGTATGAAATATCAATTTCATTTGAACTATTTCAATCAAATTGATTGGACTACATGATGGTATACATTAGAATACTTGATAGGTTGGTAGATAATGGCCCTGAAACAACGCGTGTGACATCGGATTTGAGAAAATTTGCCAGAAGGTGAATTATTCGCTTTGATATTGACAGCCCTGAAAGATGGATTTTCTGAATTTAGAACACTTATATTTTTTGCGATATGTGTGTATGCCATATGACATAATGAAATAAACATGATAAATCTTGTGTTCTTGTCGTCGAATGGCCAGCTGTAGGTTTACTAGAAATAATTTATATTTCCACTTCACTTATTTCAATTTTGGCAGCTATGTAGCAAATATTCAATAAATAATTTTTTTTTAGATTGTCAGGTTTCCGAACACATACATGCTAACAAAATGATAACCGCGTAGTCCTTACTATCGAGGGTGACCTTATCAGAACTGACATTGATCAATACTGTTCTTTCCTGAGGGCCTCTCTGCAATTCTCGCTTCCACTGCCTTCTCTAGTAGCCATTAAACACACCTTGGTCAGAGGGTATAGGCATCGGAACTCGGTCACTTTCAGGACCACTCAAATGAGACGAAAGAGCGAAAGAGCCTACTATTGCAATAACACTAACATATTTGAAGAAGAGGCGAGGGGGCAATTTGCCCCTCACGTCAGATTCCTGCCAAAATGCATCAAATTTTACTTAATAGTACTAATAACAACGTTACTTATAAAGCGCTTACCATCGAAGTCTCTAAGCGGTATAACAAACAAATTAGACTGATAAACAATTACATATTAAACAAAACAAAACAGTGCAAATAAACCTATAAATTAGCATACATATGGAATACACATTAAGGTGAACAGAATTAATTAATCATCGAAAGCAGTTTTGAATAAATGTGTCTTAAGATAAACTTGTATAAACTAGTGCTTAGCAGGTTGCGGAATGGTCTGTAAGTCAGTGTTCATACAGCCGCATCATAGATGGGCACGTATTAACAAACAAATCTTCCCTTTAAAATATGTCATTTATGACAATCACGACGATGCCTGCAAACAGTGCTTTTCTTATAATAGCTTTGCGGATGACAGTAAAATGAGATGTTTTGTCCAAAATACAACTTTATGATAATGTAAACGACTCAAAGTATAAAGAAAGTCAATTTCACACATACATACATGATTTTGTATGTATTTATAAATATATCATAACAAATGTATCACCTTTCTTTTTAAATGGTTTTGATGTAATCTTTCATATATATATATATGCATTGCAGTCGAGAATACCGAAGGTTATTTACCATTTGTTAAACCTTCAAATTACTACCATGGAAGAAATTGGTTTGCTAACAGAACAAGAAAGTATATTGAATGAAACTTGTAGGCCGTATACATTTTGACAAAACGACTTTGTATATGCATGCTTTCAAAATTGACCTTATATTTTCTTCCAAAGAAATTAATGATTGAAAGTATATCTAAGTGATATACTTTAGTCGAGTGTTCCGATTGTGGTTAAGCACGTGTAGAGCCTTGTATTTACCCTATTTGCGCTGAACTTGTAAGATATTCTAGAGCAACGTCGTTTTTCAACCTTACTTTTTTGTTTTAGTTACCGTACCATTATGGTCATCTCATTGCCAGGAATTGTGCCGTGTTGCATTAAGCGAGGAATACAAAACACTTAATCGTGTTTTCAATTGAATTCCCCAATAGAATTTTCAAGTTGATATTATTTGAGCATTTTATCATGAAGAAATGTTATTCCAGAATACCTATTGTATATGACTCAATTTTTCACGCGGCTCCCCGTTTTAATATAATAAATATAGAGAGAGAGCAAGCGCCATGAGCGCCCATCAGAGGCTGGTACCACCTCTATACAAAAAGTCCTCATAATCATAATTTCCATATATCTTTATGATTTCTTTTATTTTTATCATGGTGGAGGAATTGTGGGGTTAAAGAAAATACCATCATATCGAGTTAGATTGGTATATTCCAGTTCGGTATACCTACACTAAATTAGCGTTCAGATTCATGAATATCACGATTTATCCAGTAGATATTATACTTCCAGTACCTTTCTTTAATATCATTTCTTATGAATTATCGTTTGTTTCACCCTATGACAGTTTAGTTTATTTGTATATGTATATTTTTCTAAAACCTTGATATGGATGGATCCTCAACCCCTAACAAATGCCTATTGAAATCGACTATAGGTGTATTTCTGCTTTAAGATACTCTCTCTCTCTCTCTCTAAGGGCGCGTTCATGCTTGATTTTGACGGCCAGAATCAGGCATCTGTTACGCGTTTAGTTTAAAACACGATTGCGTTCATGCTCACTTTTGTAGAATCACGGAAAAACGGCGATCACGATCGCCGATCGTAAACTCACAAAAAGATGCGTTTACAATTTGTAAACGCGTTTAAATGGGGTCAACGCACTGACCTTTAGTGGGTCTACGTAGCATGCGCACACAGGTTTGCGAATCCAGCTGAAGGCCACCCAAGGAGAATTGCCTGGAGAAGTGAGCATGAACAGTGCACCGTGGAACTGCGATTACGATGAGCGTTTACGCGTTACAAATCGCTCATTCTGCCTTCAAAATCAAGCATGAACGCGCCCTAAGTGCCATATCGATTGACTTTGGGGACCATGTTGTTCCACAACCCTCGGTTCCTAGCCTTCTGTATTAGTACCACTCCTAGTTCTTTCACTCCTCTCTCTTCCAACAATTTCTGCAGACTGTCCATCCAAAGTATCCTCTTTCTTCCCCTACTCCTTTTTCCCACAATTGTCCCTGTCAAAGCAAGATTTTCTAGGCCTTCTTTACGTGTAATGTGACCCATGAACTTCAACTGCCTAATCAACATCTCACGTATCATTTTCCTTTGCACTCCAGCTCGTGAAAGAACTTCCTAATTACTAACTCTGTCAGTCCAGGGGATTTCCATCATTCTTCTTAAGAACCGCATTTCGCAACTTTCCAAACGCTTTTTAGTATCAGAGGCTAAAGTCCACGTTTTAAGATACAGAAAGTGAATTACCGTTTGTTTCACCCTGTCATACACGAGGGCGCAAAGTGTTCGATCTTCAGATGATTTATGCCCATCCTAGCATGATCTTTCAGAACGTCTTCTCTTTCAAATTGCATGCATTCTTAAAGGGTAATACAATCGAGATTCAAGTGTTGAAATAAATAGGCAAAATAGTATCTACGTGTAATTCCATCACTAAAGAGAGACAATCACGTACACACAATTTTGATATAACACGTTCCTTGGGGAAATAATTAAATTGCCGCACGTAAGAGAGGAGGTGAGCGGAGGATGAAACTAAAACGTCACTAGAAATACGCTGTTATTTTGTTTAAAAGAATTATCATGTAACTATAATAATTGTATTATCATCAACAATTATGTTATTGTTGGTATTTTCATGACACCGTCAGCAAATGAACTCACCTTTTAGATTTCTGAAGTCAATTTGTATTTGTCCAAAATGCATATCTTAATTTAATTGATCCCCCAAACATATCAGTCAAAACAAGACATAGGCATTACCATATCTTTCATAGCTACACGCCAAATGCCCAAAATACACACTCTCACTATGCGCACGAACATTAATGAATATTTACACCCTACGAAAACTCTTCAATTTTCATGATATACACTTCCCATCATCTGTGTACGTTGTTCCCTTCTCTATATATATATACCTTCTCTGCGTTGGCTGTACCTCTTGTACAAAAAGAATAGAAAGAGAAGAAACAAAATTTCCAGGTCAGATTACCGCCGGGAGACAAAATAGGCCATTTGAGCTTTTCCATATTATCAAACGTGTCTTCCTTTCTCCCGTTCGAATTATATTCCCTTTCCTTTTCGGATGATGGTCGTCTTAGATTTCTCCATCTTCCTCTATCTTTTTCTGTTGTTTTTCTCTTATTTGTTTTTCTTTTTTAGAATCTATATATTCATTTAATTTGGCATTAATTTCGTCATTGAATGGTTAATTCTGTTACTTTAAAAAAAAAAATATTAATTTGTTTGTATTTATTCGTTCATGTCTTCATTTATTTCGTATTATTATAATTACTATCACCATTATTAATATCGTGTTTGTTTGTTTGTTCGTTTATTGTTTTTTCTTGGGGGTGGGGGTGGGGGGGGGGGGGTCTTTGTGTGGCTAGGGTATCAATGAAGAATTCCTTTTTCCAATCGAATTCTAACCCAATCCCAGCAGTTACTTTGTCCCTTTTCTAGCACCCTTTCTCTTGTCCACCTACATGGAGTGGGGTTGAATGCAGAGGGAAATCTAAAGAGACCTGACAGAAGAGTGACCAGCACCAAACTTAGTGGCGTCGGGAACCAAATTCGGTCACTTCAGCTTTCCAGGTGTATTCTTCGTTTACCCCCGGCCAATTTCAATGTCCTTTTTCTTTGTTTTAAGACATTTCCCTATCATGCGGCTATCCTTCTATTTCCCAGTACGAGGGTGAGGCTGAGGGTATAGCTCTATTTTAAGAATTTGCAGGTCCAGAATATCGCCTAGAGCCGTTCGCCGTCCACTTGAGCTTTTCTGGCTTAACGCCTCTGCATTGTCATTGTCATTGGGTAGAATTGCATTACACATTAGCAAATGTCACTGAATTGATCAGCGAATTGAAGACCGCTGAGCGGTGTCTCCGTTTCCTTTTTTTGTTGAGATTGCCGGGCGAAAACCCGTAAATTCTTAAACTCGTCTTTGGGCAAACGCCAATACCATTGATTATCTTACAAATTACCAGCTCCTCGAACACGAAATTAAGAATAAGCGGATTACTCGCATTGCCTTTCATTGGACATGCTTGTTCAAGTAGAGAACGAGAAGAAAAAAAAAATTAAGTATGATTTATCATTGTACACTCTGTATATTACCCTCAGTATTAAAGTGAGTAGCTAAGATATCAAGTATTTCGCCAAAATGTACAGATACTGTTTTCTACCAACAAATTTCTAGGATACGGTGTACAAAACCTGTCTATTTTTCATTAGTACGTCAGATTCGAATATCGTATTTCCCATTTAAAGGGACTATGTCCCATTTGCAGGCCAAACAAATTAAAAAATTAAATTCCAACTGCATTTGAAAGATAATACTAATTTAGAACTTCCCTAAAAAAGGTGGGGCTTGAAAATATCTTCAAGTGGGAAAAAACGACTATTAGTTGTCAAATCGACTTTAGGGCTATAGAGCCCAAAAGTAATAGTCTTGATTTTCAGAAAATTGTACCTAATGGTCATACGTTTTATGCTGCGCAAAGATTCAATCAGTTTAATCTTGGCCATCACAAGAAGTGGGTTATTGATGTAGACAAATACTCGTGTACCCTTTACAACCTTTTTCATGTATGTTATTACCAAAGAAGAAAAAAAGCCGGTCAGTCACTCAATAGTGTCTGACAGTGAAGTCTAGCAAGTAAACGGTTTTCCTTGCATAGTTTGAATATGAGGACACTGCTAACGTTTAACTTTCAGAGATAGGACATACATGACATATTCATAATTCCTGCAAAGTTCTACATCATTTGAGGTTGGCTGCAAAAGGGACATAGTACCTTTAAGCTAACTCTCTACACCTTAATCAACGACAACAAGAACAATAAAATGGTTATTCGACAAAAAAATATCTAGATTGCAAGTAAGAGCAAATATTATTTAAATTCTGCTTAATTTGTGTCATTAAACAAATTATAAAAAAAATCAATTTATGCGAAAGCGACGTTATGCTGATTGTACCAACGAGTGGCTATCCCAATCATTACTTTAAAAACACAATCTACAGGGCACATTCTCTACTCCATTGCGAGCATTCCAGCCAGTCGCCCTCTTGATGGGCGCGCACTTGCTAATCCAATCACATTGAAGTACGCATCCTTCTGCTTTATACCTACTTAACACCCGGGTGGAGATGGTCAATGTAGATCAAATGCCTTGCTCAATGACATAAGAGATATGCCGGGCTTGGACTTGCAACATGAAGAGGTATATCGCGAATTAAATCGGTCTTGTTGTGTTCGTGCGTGTGTGTGGTGTGTACATGTGTTGGAGATACGCTGTGTGAGTACAATTGTGTCTATCGCACCATATAGTCCTTGAGGCAACGATTTGCGTTGATAGATGAAAAGACAAAAGCTAGTTAGGTTTACGCGAAAGTATGGCAACGAATGAAAAATCAGCTCTGCAATCTGCAAAACAAAGAGGTAACACGACTTTCTTTCTTCTACCGTCCACCTTTGAGGCTGCAAACACGAAGGTACGACAATCGTAGATGCTATAGTGCTCATTATAACAACAATCATTCTTTGTTCTTCTTAATCAAAGATGTTTTGTACAAAAAATAAAAGGCCAATCTCATTATATTACGTTCGCCTCATGACGCAGGTGACACAGAATACTACGTCAAGATGATGTAAAACTTGAAGTGAGGACAACTAACACACTTGACTTATTCGAAATCTACCAATTATGTGTGTTGTTTTTGCAATTATATATAATTTTGTTTTCGGACTTGCTTTTTTTTTTATTGTGATTGATTTGATATGATGATTGTTTTAACTCTAGTCTCTCTTTTTCTTTTATCTATTTTGTTTATTGTTATTAACAGTGAAGCCAAGTCAGCATCATGTAGTGTCCCATGGGGCACTGAAGGATGATGGTTTGGCTATCGTCTGAGCTATGACTTTTCCTCGTTGGAAAGTAAAGGTTTGGTTATTGATTAAAACTTGTTTCCTACTACAACTTGGTGCGTGATATATGAACAACTTCACCTGGTATGTCACATGATCAAGAAAATGGCTGCTCCCATGTCATACTACGAGACTTTCCATCATGCCAAGAAGGTCATCATATACAATCAAACCTGTCTATAGCGACCACCCAAGAGAAAAACAAAAAAGTCTTTGTAGACAGGTTTATTTAGTACATGTTTGACTGTCTCTTGTTCATTTTCGTAATGAATATAGTACATCAAAGGGCAGGAATACATCTCACTTTATCAGAATACCTACACTTCTTTTTGGGGGTGAGCTAGTTATATACACACAAGTTTCAACTGATCATTTAAAAAATATATTCACATAAATGAAAAACATCATCTCTACATAATAATAGAAAGTGGAAAGCAGTTTTTATAGATTGTTAAGCCCAATAACAACAATGTTATTGTGTTGAGCTGATTGAATGAGCTAGAACGAGCCTGAAATACAGTTAGGACCTAAAGGAAAAGTTAACATTGCGGGTTATATAACACCAAATGTAACAATATCTTTTGTCTTTTTGTTTGTATGTCTGTGTTTTGATTTGTTTCTTCTTTGCCTTTTTTTAAACCATGAGAAGATACAATCGTTGTGCTAAGCAAATACTGAATTAAAATTCTTGTACACTTTATGCTAAGGAGCGAAAATCGAGAAAATACGCTTAAATAAAACATCGCTCTAAGAAATAAGTTCTAGATAATAGTATTGCACCCACGATTTAATAAACATAACTTTAATATTATGTTCTAGGTTGCAATTATAACCCGCGTGCGTTTATCAATTACTAAGAGACACCGCTACATTAAAAAAATGACTGTATTATACGAGTAAAATAGTGGAATTAAAGACCTTGGTAAATGATTAATAACCCTTGCATGCCTCATGTATGTATTAACTCGATTAGAGTGCGTTATCTCTGAACTGATCGGGGCGGGTAGAAACGATACGTTGTTTTACGCATTGTCATTATGATTTTCATCAACCGTACTCATCTACCGTATGATCATCAAGGTCCTTTAATTAAATACTGTGAACGCTTGAGATGTTCTTTGCAATAAAAGCGATGAAAAAGTGGTTTGACATTTAATAATACAGTTATGAATATTAATCTCAAATTATTCGCGTGGGAGTACCCTCTTAATATTTTAATTCCTTACGAACACAATAATTGATGACTAATTCTAAAACTTCATACACAAAGAAATAAGTAAACTAATTACTGAGATGAATACAAGAATGAATAAATGAACAAAGAAATAGATGCGTCGATCTTCGTTCTAGAACTACTTGTGTATACCATGTAATACTTTTTGTTTCTTAAATTCACTGCACCTCCTCCCCATCTGAAGAAGAACCGACACCACCGTCGAATACGGTAGAGCACCGAAATGCTGTAATACTGGAGGGTACTTCGCATTGAAAAAGTGATGCTTGTACCCGCCAGGGGAAAGCCCCTAGAATAAATTTGTCAATCAGGCATGCGCTGGTTCTCTCATGAATAACTGCGACGTTTACATATGCGCGTATGTACATTAGTTTCTGAATTTAAGTATTAATGCACATAGGGAAATAATGGTTCGTGTGAAATGAAAAATAAAAGCACAATTTGACACGTTTATAATATGTACTAGGCTATTCTCTAATATTAATACTTATTATATCACGTTTTGCATGCAACATAACCTTCTAAGAATTGTGTTATGCAAACAAGATGCTACAGCGTTGTCCATATATCTCAAACTTTATAGTTGAGTTTATTATAAATAACGAGTCAATAAAGCTTGAATATTAGAAACCAAACTGGAAATGTTAAGTAAAGGCTGCTCACAATAGTGCCACCATGGATGACTGGCCACTAGTCAAGTCTAACGATTGATGGAGAAAAATAAGTCGGTTTTGCAAAAATTGGTGATATACGGTGTGGATATGATGTCATCGTTCAAAATCAAATTCATATTTAAGCTTCAACTTAACAATTCATTTCGTATTCTTACCTTCACCCTGCCGGTTCTGAGAGACAATGACCTTGTAAGGCTCCCTGAAATAAAAGGTCGAAAAATACAATCGTCTCAGGCAATTACTAAAACAACTATTATAATAATAGTATTAAACATATTGTGTTTATCACCCTAACTATAACGTGTGAGTGGTATGAATTGTTCGTATCCAAAATACCAGCAATGCGCTTCCTTTTTCTTTTTTTTCTCACTATAAAGTGATTTGCCGCAACGAAACGACGTCTGCAAACGCAATTTTATTGATTATCATAATGCATCCATTGTTCAATCAGCTATAGCAACCCTACTAATGAATTCGTCTTGATGATTGAATCCCCGATGATCAGATTTATATCGCCGTCAGCAATATCCATACGATTGCGCTTGAATGATAATGAATTTATTTGACTGATATATTCCCTCTGGATACGAAAGTGAATGAGAGTCATTAAAATGTCAGTACCAATACAATACGACACGTTATCTTTCGCCAACAACAACATCATCGACAACAAACCAGGCTAAGATTCTTTTGTTTCAAAGAGCATTCATGATATAACCTTTTATTGAGGAATAACTTTGGTTTACTCTGCTTTGACTTTCGTTATCGGTATGAACTCGTTGATTCCCCCGGATTTCCATTACTTAAAATTGTTTAAAAAAAGTGGAAAATAGAAACGTTGGTCAAACAAAATGTCAATTTTTATAAATGCAGAATCACACATACAGCACATCAGGGGGTGTTTCACGACGACTAAGATCGACTTAAAGGGATCCGGTAACTTTGTCTCAGATTCTGAAATAAAATTCTGGATTTAGCTCATGATGCAATGATAATTATAAACCTTTAGGTCAGTCAGGAACCACATGACTTTTACAAGCCGATCGCCTGTCTGATTATCGAGATATTTATGATTGGAATTACAAATTTTGAAAACCGTTCGCCTGACGGTTTTCATAGCACTACAATCTATTGGGGAAAACGAGTATGTTAAAACCGGTCACTCAAAGATTTTTTACTTTTTTGAGGCACCTCTGATCATTTTGAAGCGAGATTTTTGTAGGGCTTCAATATTACACCATATCACAGACACCGATAACACGTAGGGCCGTGTATCTCAGATTTAACATTGTTAAATGATCCCTTTAAGTTGGACTTGAACTATGACAGGCCATTCATGCCACTGGTTGCTCTCACCATTGGTTTCTAAAGGGACGTCAACAATCTACATAATCAATTTTTTGATAGTTCATTGTCGAAGAAAAAAGGTTACATACATTGTAAACTTTGGCTTATTACAGTAGACAATTTATGCCCTTAACAATTGTTGAACCAAATGTAAAATTGGAAGAAAAGGTCTTACAAATTATGATTTTTAGATAATACTTCTTCCTTCAATAATGAACTATCAAAAAATGTAAATTCTGTAGATTTGTAGCCACAATCTGTACATCACTTGAGAAACCAGGAATGGTTAGAGCAACCGGTGGCATGAACTGTTTGCCATAGTTCTGTGAATCACCCCCACTGAACTGTCAATTAATTAAAGTAATACGGAGAGAAAGATACCCACCTCGCTGTATTAGTAGGCATCGTAGGGGCAATAGAAACTAAAGCCCCTTGCTGATCTTTTAGACTTATATTGGCCCACCTATGAACAAAAGTACGAATGAGAGAAAGAGAGAGAGAGAGAGAGAGAGAGTGAGAGAGAGAGAGAGAGAGAGAGAGAGAGTAAACATTAGAAAAACAGACACCATATGTCAACATAAAGTAACTTTTACATACTCCACAAGATATGTGTATGCGTATATCAATATATATTAAAAATTTGCAAAAAAAATCATGGAGAGGTTTATTGATGAATAAATCCATGTTTGTTCACAATTTTGTTGAAGTATCCCTGTACTATTATTGCCTAATAAATAAATATAATGAATAATAACTAACAAACAACTGTATCACATGTTAGCATACACGTGATCAATCTTTATTGCCTTTGCAACGCAATATTTTCTTTTAGTTATCGTTTCCTAGGATTATCAGATGCTAAACTGCCATTGCCTTGAGTGCCGTTTATGGAATAAAGATGGTTGCCATGGTTGCTACGTGGGGTTTCATGTGTTGTTAGCAAAAGGGGAAGGACTTTTATAAGCTGCTTATAATGTTCATTCGGCTTCTAGTTGGGGCCTCCATATGCACTTTGTGGCGGCAGTGGATGTGAGGTTTTTTAGCGACAAAAATAGCATTCTGTTTACCCACTACAGCAAACCATCCGTCACGGCGTGATACACCTACCTTGAATTTGAGTCGGTTATTCCTCTTTTTACGACACATTTATTGAAATAGATAAATAAAATAAAAAATGAAATGAATGAAATACATAAATAAATGGTTACATAAACAAATAAAAAGAAACCCTTTTTTTTAGGACTAAAGAATGAAAACGAAACCAGGGAAACATGTTTATCGACAAAGCGATCTGTTGCAAGTTCTCAAAGTTGACCAAAGAGGAGAAAGGGGTAACGCAATCAAGTTCCAAAACTATTCCCCCTTCACTCTTTCTCCCTCTATCTGCCCCCTCTTCCTCTCTCTCTCTCTCTCTCTCTCTATCTCTATCTTCTCTCTCTCATTCACAATTTACATGTGGGAGGGGGCATATCGGAATGTTAAACAAGTCCGACAGGGAGACGATAAAAAAGAAATACATGAGCCCTTTATATTTACAAAATCAATTCGAATGTTCATACTCATGCGTTAGAGGGGGCGCTAAGGGAGTATTGGATACAATAATATTGTTCTTACCTACTCACACCAGCCACTGAGGTCAAGAGGTCATGGATATCACGTGATCCGCAATGGGAGCTGAAAATGATCTGCGAAAAAAAGATAGACAAATATCACAAAAAATACATGCATGAGTGGTTGCATGAATTTATTACATTTGGTGAAAGACAGAATGATAAAACAGAAAATACCCCATCAGTGTTTACAATTGTAATGTTTGAATATTATATTTGCAGTGTGTAAATAAAAATGTTCCTCTCACTTGTTATTGATCTTTTTTTGCATCCAAACACATAATCTTCTAAAGAAGAAGAATGCGAAGACGAAGGACAGAGAAGAAGACGAGAAACAGGAAATAGAAGAAAAGAAGAAGAAGAAGAAGAAGAAGAAGAAGAAGAAAATTTAAAAAAAAAGAAATTATATTGATTTAGAAAAATACGTTTCATTTTCTAAATAAGGGTTGAGTAGTGTATTCTATCTTGAATGACAACCAGAAATACCCGTAAGCACCAGATTGTTCCTCCTTGTATATTCAAACAAGAACTTCCAGCATTTCTTTGCCACATCACTTTAAATGAAAACTATTACGCAGAGATAGCAGTAACCTACAAATTTGGAATTTTCTCTCTGCCTGTCAAGTGTCTTTCCTCATTTATCTTCTTCTTTAACTTTCCGCATTACTAGGGACCTCTTTGTTTGAAGTAATAACCGTCATGCTTTCACTTATATGCGGGCCCTACCTCTTTTTGGTTTGATTGAATTACTACCTCTCATATTGGTAAATCTAATATGGACCATTGCAAAATCAAATACTATGACATTACAAATTTTAGAATACTCAAAAACACTCTTGAATGAATGGCGCATTTGGGGTTTTTCACGCGGTTATGCGGTTCGTAGCGCAGCATTTTTTTCATTCATTCATAATAGTTTATTAAATAAAAACTTCAATGGCAGCCGTGCAACGCTGAATCAATGAGGCGTACAGTTGCATAAATGCAAATAACAAAGGCAAGACAACAAGTAGAACGACAGCACACGAGACCAATTGGACCTACAGCCTGGTAGATCTTTTAAAACTTGTCAGAAGATGAGCTTGTTAACTAGAGCTAAACCAAAGTACCATAATATTCAGAGCAGAAGCAGTCATTATCATCATCATCATCATCCTATATTATCATTGTTATTATTATCATCACTTTTAATATTATCAATATCACAGTTATTACTAGTATTATTGTTATTATCATCATTATCATTACTAGTATTTGTATTATTAATATTACCACTATCATCATTTGTATAATTATTATTATAAAGATTATCATTAATATTTTCACTATCATTTATATTCTAATCATCATCACCCATCACCCAATTTTCGTCGTTGCTGTCGTCGTAAAAACCGTGATTTTCATTATCCCCGTTATTGTGTTAGCTAAAACAGGCCTGTTTTAAACAGTGAAACCCATGTAATGATTTTTAACAAAATCATTACAGCCAGTACGGAAGGAAAAACAACTATCAACCGCCACAGGCATCCTCCTGCAAACCGCATCATTCAACAGTGAGATCGGACGACTATCTGCAGTACACAGAGGGCATTTCTTTTCCGGACCTCTAGGAAAAACACAGCCATTAAATTAATGGCATTTGAATAGAGCGATCCATCACTTTATTTTTAAGCAACTATCATTAGTTTGTTTTTGTATTGATGAGATGGTGAATGTATATGTGCTTTTTACGTGGAAAAAACAAACCAAACCAAATCTAGAATGTAACTATTTGCTATCAATATTGATAGTAGTAGGAGAAGCAGGGGTAGTAGTAGTAGTGATAGTGGTGTATTAAAGTAGTAGTAGTAAGTAATAATAATATTATTTACTATTATATACCTCACTAAAGAAATCCAGCCATCTGATTTGTCGAAAATGCAGTCGTGGTTTTAGCCATTCCCGTAAATAAACGAAAAATGCCAAACCCATGTAATAGTTCTAGAGTAAATCAGTAAGATCCCGGCAAAAAATTCCAGTTACCGGGAAAATAGTTCAGTCTTGCTAAAATACCCATTGGTTCATATGTTAACAATTTCTTTATGGAATGCGCATTGGTTTACGTGTTAAAGTTCTTTTGTGGAATGCGCAGCGCGGCTACCACACAGTTTTTGTGCAATTAATTCGGTTGCTACATTTGGACACAGTGCAGACGACCGCCGATCTCGATTGTAGGCCTAGATGTACATGTAATTACGAGATGACGTCCCTTTGGAAATATGGAGATAAACCTGCTCTTTCATATGACACCTCATTTTGTTTAGTATCACCTTCAACTTCAGGATCACAAACAATAAAGGTTTGCATCTCGATTAAGAAATAATTTGTTAATGCACCTAGATCTAGACTGCATATTTATGCGTGCAATCTTAATGGGAAGGATTTTAGCACACATACTCGAGTGGTGCGCGATCAGACACCCTAAACTAGGTCTCGATAGCGTAAACAAACTTGATTACCATGATTGGTAAGTGGCACATGTATTCTATGACCCTTTTTAGTATATATAAGTTATAATGACTGCTTTAATTTTCGAGATATAGGTGTTTTTATACGCTCAAGGGGAGGTTACAATCTAGCTATATTGCCCTCGGCAAGCCTCGGGCAATAGCTCGATTGTAACCTCCCCTTGAGCGTATAAAAACAACTATGTCTCCCAAAGCAGTCATTATTACTATACTATTATTATTACAACTATTACCATTACTTTTGTTTTTTATTATCATTTCCATTATTAGTATCATTATTGTTAATAGTATCGTTATCATTATTATTATCATTATCTTCATCATTATGATGACTATTATAATTGTTATTAGTAGTAGTATTATTAGATATATTTCTATTATATCATTGTCATCGTCTTTATTATAATCATAATTAGTATAAGTATTATTTGTATCATTCATCACTATTATTATTCAAGCAAAGGTAAAGCTATAAAGATTATTTACCAGGACAATGGTCGGAATTTACACTCTGCAGAGTGGACATGAACAACAAAACATCAACTTCTCCTCACATCCCCCTCCACCCTGCCTCATGCACTACATCAGAAGAAGCCCTACGGCCAAAGAGAGAGCATTTCTTAGTTGCTAGGCAACATATCTACCTTCAAGGGATTCTATTTGCTCACCGGCATCCCATGACAAGTTATAAAATGACCAGTATCTACACATCATGAGGTAGGCCATTAGGGGCAAGGGCGAATGGCGGGGGGGGGGGGGGCATTTGCCCCTTTAGACAAATTTTCCCCAGAATGCATCAACTTATAATACTAATAGTTATCAGGTCATGGGCTTGTAAGACAATACACAGAGATAATTTTGTTATAAGTTATGAAATACAAATCATAATTATTAGCATACAGATTGTTGTGATTAATTGCCGTTTGTTTGGACTATCAACCTGTCCAGTCTCATTAGGTTTTTGATGATGGGTTTGTTTACTCTTCTATTGTATAAATGAATGAAATTGTACCTTATAGGTTACTCTTGAAATGTTTGTAATAATAATAATAATAATAATTATAGTACAAATTGATATAGCTCCTTTTCCCCTGAATACAAAGCGCTTTCAGATTCCATCCATAAGTCAGTGATACAGTTTACTCAAGTAACATGGCAAAGACAGAGTATATATGTCATGGTTTGAATGTTGTATTATTATCATTACTCATAATATAAATTAAAGAATGAATACAAAAAATTGGGACAATATCGTCTACCAATATATGTCGTACATCTATATATTCCGCAAAGCTGGGCCATCGAATAGGGTTCTCTTAAGCTGAACCATAGGGATCATGCAAGTTACGATGGTTTGCCCCTGTTGAGTTCAATGTCTGAATACGCCACTGCAGTAGATGGATAAATATTCGGAACTGCCGCCGGAGTCGAAATTGAAATAACTGGGATTGAAAACGAAGCTTCTGAAGCATACGACTTCATTCACTATATCTATTTCATTCGAGAAGCCAAGAGCAGTGGGTGTATTTAATCTTGCCTGATTATTTTTTCATCGGGGAAAATCAATTACATGTACAATACTTATCGCTGAAATGTTTTCCACTTGAGTAAATTGCAGTGCAGAGTAAATAGAAAGAAAAAGTTACCGCAGAGATATATTCAGGAAAAAAATATGAACGGCATAGATGAAATGCGGAAATATTGACATAATCCGAAGCAGATTTTTGAACAGTTAAGTTCTATGAACAGACTTGACAGAGTTACAAGTTCTATGTCTTCAAATAAATTCATTTGTATTATTAGCATTAGTTTTACTATTGATTTTGTGTTTGTATCATTTTGTCCCTTTTCGTCCTCTTCATCTCTTTCGCTCTTTCCTCTATTTTTTCTTCTTTTTAATCTGATTTATCTTTATATTTTTCTTCTTCTTTGCATTTTGTTCCTTGAACTTTATAGGTCATGCATATCTTATTCTGATTTGTTGGGTCTGTTTAATAATAGTTCATGTGACTATTGTATTTGTTTAGTGATTTACGTACTGACTTATTCATTTGTTAAATCACCAAACAAAGAGAAAGAATGTTTATGGTTTGAAGGGCTACTTTAAAGTTTAAAGATGATTACAGCCCTCGCTGAAGAAAACAGAATTATCGTTCTTCTCTCCCTTTCTTTTTCTCTCCCACCCCCTCGCTACTCTCTTTCTCTCTTTCTCTCTCTCTCTCTCTCTCTCTCCCTTTCCTGTTTCTTTCTTTAATTTTTATTGTGTTGGACAAAATGCAGAATTAAAATCAAATCAAACGAATAGTATAATTGTATGAGCAACAATGTACATTATGAGGTATTAATCCTCATTACCAATTCCCTCGGCGAGGACTTAAGCCGTCGGTACTCTGGTTGCTTACTTACACGCGTACACATGCTTTCTTTCAAACCAAACCATACGGCTCTCAAGAAGAACATACATGAATGAAATTCCAATAGAGTAATTCATACCTTCTCAATCCTCCCATCTAGATCCAAATGGATGGCGCGCGCTTTACTGTAAGAAGCGCCGATCCCCATTCCGCCGCAGAGTGTATGCGATTGCTCTTCGGCGAAATAAACGGTTCTCAATCACGACTCCTCCAATTCATACAATCAATCAATAGATTACAAACGTCGCTGCTCTCTGTGTTCGATCACCAAAAACAAAATATGCCATGGATCCTTCCTTCCTCCTCGCCAAAATGTAATTTACACTTTTCCCCGCCAAATTATGTCTTTTCCCGCCAAAACGGCTAATAATGGAACGGTAACTGTTTAAAACGAAGGCGTAAGCAACCGTGTAGAAGAAGTTATATTTGAATTCACAGACTGTTATTTAGGATGCGTGAGTTCTGCGTTTATCGGCATTATTGTTCGTTCGCTGTTTTCGTCCCTGTACCGCATTCGTCGTGTTATCCTCTTCTTCGCTGCAAATCGCTGGGAAGCGCGCCTATTATGAAAATGACACGGTGGTTGCTATGACAACCGTTCGCCCGAAGCCATATGATAGTGAGGGCAGCTCGTCGTGAAATAAAAAAAGTTTTTTTTTTTTTTTTTGTGCAAATGAAGGAAAGCGAGTTTCATAGCAACCGGTTTAGGTCCTCCATGTGAACTTATAAGACGTCAGTGCAGGAGAAAACCAGCACATTATGAAATCTAGAATTATGAAATCACCATGTCGAGTAAAGGAATGTTTTTTACCGCATGTACAGTTTTCTTTTTAAAGTGATGATTTTGATATATTTCCCGACTACGCATAAAGTGTTTCACAAGAATACAAACGGCAGTAACTATAACCATGATAGGAGTAAAAGAGTTTGTTTCATTCTGCGCTCATACCCCCCCCCCCCCCCCACACCCCCTTATGAATCAAATCGTACCTCTGTTTGGGTCGAATTTGCATTATAGGAGTGCAAGTTCGCTGTAGTAGATATCCATTGTCCGTTTTATTGAAGCCGATAGTGGCACATATACATTCGAGTCATGCCAAATGGCATTAGATGTGTAAATGTTGTTGTTATGTATAGTGGTTCGTTCTTGATTTGACTTTCACACTAAAGGTTGATGGTTCGAATTCCATCCCGTCACTAGCGTCCTTTGGGAGGACATTATAATCCATATTTGCCAAACCCAACCAAAGGGGAAAATGGGTATCTCGTAACTGATGGGCTTAGGCCTATTATAAGTGCAGAACCTGAAAAAAGAGCAATATTTACACTGATGTGACCATCCTTTGTAAATCAAAACCAATTAGAACTATTGTAGTAATTCGTTTTTTAGTTATCATTTCTTTTTGTATCATCTCATGTTTTGTAACTTTTCAATGTCTTTTTGTTGTTTTGCGGCTACTCTTGGTTTTGCGTATATTATTATTTGTTCCTGTTATCGTCCTGCCCTAATGCTCGGCTTTTTGGAGCGCTTATCTTGTATTCGCTCTTCTATCTATCTATCTATGTGAGTAGGCTTGATAGAAACAGAGAGAGAGAGAGAGAGAGAGAGAGTGAGAGAAAGAGAGAGTTGGAGAGAGAGCAAGATAAAGAGGGTATTTTAAAATACTGAGAGCAAGTAGCGGAGGAATGACTGCATGGATGATAAGAGGTAGGAGCGTGACGAGAAAAATAAAGAAAATGAGAAGATTAAACGTGATATCCTACCATCTGTCTGCAGTAAAAGAAAGTGTCATGCAGCTCCACTTTCTGTTAACGGCCCTGAGATGGCGCTGTTCATACTTGATAGGCTGCTTGATGAACATGGTCGTCTGCCACCATCACCTTTTCCCCATTGGTCCCTCCTCTTTTGACTTGTTATCATATCCATGTTACCTGCTTTCTCTTTTGCATCATTAGGGAGTTTTAAATTTGCACGATGAGAACGTGGACTGTGAAGTGTGTAATCCTTTTAAGGCAATATGACGTCCTTTTAAAGTGACTTGGTAACATTGTTGAAGGTTGATGACAAAATTGCTTAATTTGTGTATAAAATGTTAGTTACTATATTCATTCTACTATACAATACCCTCTGACATGCAAAAAAAATCCTGAAAAAATTCTCAAACCACGAAGATATCTATGGTTTTCTTTGAAGGAGTCGATGTATGACACCCTCTAACAGTGATTAACAGTAAATTCTCCCAACCATTTTCCATGAAAAAAAAGACATAAAGCAGGCTATAAAAAATCTATCAACACTTAAATGTCTGGAATGGAATGTAGAGCCATTTTATTGCTTTGTGACGATTTCCATTCACCTAAAATGTAATTGAATTGTAATAATATAGTTGGGAGAATTAAGGAATCGATCAGATCAGTTTTTTCCAATTTGTACCATGAATAATGGTCCGTTTTTACTCAACTTTTCAGACTATCTTTAATTGTACATCTAGCGTTGAAGTCATTACCTTAGCACCACTATCTCTCATCTGAACAATGTTACACAGTCCCTTAAAGGCACTGGCAGTGACGTCACATTGCTTTATAAGGGTGTCACACGTACAAGCAGTCCACGTTCTCGTCGTGCAAATATAAAAGTCCCTATTAATGACCCACATTAAGATAAGATGTACGTGATCTATTTCTTTAAGTAATTCACCTTTTTCAAGACAAACGATCAAAAGTATCCTCCTGGTATTTCAAAGTTGAATGATGCTCGTTTCTCTTCTCTTTCTCTTCTCATTTCATCTTCCAACGCGTGTGGCATGTTACTAAGTGCTTTATAGGTCTTGTATATTATTAATATCAATATCTTGTAACGGAAGAAGGAATGCAATCTCAATAATATTAAAGAATAAGGATATTCCTTATTATGTTGTGTACATGTAATTTGCGCTTGCATTTCACCATAATGATCAGCCTACAGTATAATCTCTTTTTCTCCCCCCTCTCTTTCTCTCTCTCCATCTGTATCTCTCTCTTTATCTCTCTCTCCATCTCTCTCTCTCTCTCTCTCTCTCCCAACGTATATATCTTTTGTATCTACCTACCTATCTATGCAGCTATAACATTTATATATCTATCTATCCTTTTTTTCTCTCCCTCTTGCAATATTTCGTTTTATACTTTTTCTGTCTCTGCCTAGTGTATGTTTATTCCCTTTTTTGTATCATTGTGCCACTAGTTTTATTGAGTGAACTTACACTCAAAACGCCATCCATTGTATGTTAAATCTTATTTATTGTTGTTTTGTTGTTGCGAAATTGACTATGCTTTGTAGTTTGTTAAATGTGTTTATATTCAAATTCGTGATACGCGAAATGAGAGAAAAATGCTAATACATTTTCCATAAAAATTAACATTTAATATATACCTGATGAGTTAGCATAGAAACATGGATTAGCAGTATAACACTTAAGAGAGATAAAAAGAGCAACATGCAATAATATTGTCGGTACATAATAATATTTGAAAATCTGTTCCCTAAGAAATAATTTGCAATATTAGTTCTGCTTGAACATTGAATCATTCAGCAGACGTACGCGCCTGACCACCACCACCACAAACACGGACGCACATATACACGAACAGCCCAACCACCACACCACAATTACACAAAATACTACCACCCAATCTTTTTATTCTAAGTATGAACCACCGCTCCTGACTCAATTCGATGAAAAAAAATCAATAATTATGTGCTTCATCGATATTTGATGTTAAATAGTTTTCAGGGCTAAATATCTCAAGCTAACGAGCAATTCAATTTAAATTCCACTAAATTATGGCTAATTGCATTTGATTCGAATTTTGAGAAAGTTAGTTGTGACACATGCATCTACGCAACAAGAGCTTTCATAGGTCAGATTTTGGCGCCAAGAAATGGACCCTGTTTCATAAAACTTGATATCAATATCAATAACAACTTACAAGCTACGGTTATACGCTACTGAAATCAAGGCATCTGATTGGCTGAGAGCAAATTCATCATAGAAATTTCGCATTTGTTATAGATAAAAACTTGTATGAAACTGGCCCCTGATCCCCTTCCAAGTTTGGCCAAACTCTGTATTATGATTATGGCCTTGTATCATGTGCATGGTTGGGGATGGATCTCAACACGTTCTTACCGCTTGAAAATAAACATTGAGATAACGACATTTAGGATCGAGGCAACAGCAAAGGCGTAACTAGTGTCAAGCCCTGCAGCCGAGGACACCAGATCACAGCCTCCCGGTGTAGTATTGTCTGCGAGAGGGGAAGGCGGCATGCAGTTTTCGGCGCCGTCACAGACGCAGATGGTAACGCCACATATGCTCTCGAAAGTCAATTCATCTTCAGCTGACATCACGGCCAACGAATCAGCCACTTTCAAGTACTCTTCCGCACTTGCTTTGTCGAGGCATGCATCTCCCTGGGGGATCAAGGAAGCACCTTCTAGGGATGCACATCCACGTTGCTCCTTCGTCAGCATCACATTAGGCCCTACATTTAAAATCAGATTAGATATGACGATATATAATTATAATAACGACAACTTATAGTTATAGTTAAAATCAAGTAAACTTTTATTTCTCATGTAAGAATATATACAGTTAAAATAATTTACAGATGGCATCTTCTGTAAAAAAAAAGAAAACGATTGCCTACTGACGTGCTTATCGAAATGATAGTTGTTACTATACTGAGATGTTCATTGTATACGCCTTTTAAATGAGACATGGCGCGTGAGGCGTCATTTACCTGACGTAATATTGCGTCACCTTGTGCTGTGTGTTGCTATGGGAGCGTATAGGCTTGTTCTGATCTTTCACCGAAAACAACATATAAACCGGTGCGGGTTTTGTTGGTGTACATGTTAATACACGACAAATGCGCGCAACAAAGGACGTGCGCGTATTCACTTAGACACGAATGTGAAGTATATCCATAAGTTACATTTCACGTCATCAGAAGAAAAGAAAAACAGCCGCGGTTTGGAACGTCACACTTGAACGAGCTTTAACAGCTTCAAAAGAAGAACAAAATAGATATTACAGTGACACTGCGTTCAACTACTAGCGTGTTGGTGATGCCTGTACAAGTCTGATCAACGCAGTCGATAACGCAATCGAAATGACGCCTCGTATAATTGCCTACGCTTATCAGGAACTTGTTATCAATGACAAGTTACAATACATGTTATAAGCTATTGAAACCCTTGTATTCGATTGGTTGAGAGTAAAGCTGTTATATAACGTATGCATTTGTTTAATTGATATGATAAATTTCATGAAACGGGGCCTAAGAATGTGAACCCAAATGATGCTGGTGGCATTAGTTCAATACTATTTTACCACTATTTATTGTTTAGCATTCGTTATACGATGTCATTCCCACATGTTGCGTGAATGACTGCGCCAGTCGTTGACGTAACACTGTGTCAACAATGACACCTCGCGCGCAGCGCAAGTCGATGGTGACGCTCACCTGAGTCACGGCTATAGGAGGCGTTGACTTCCACTGAGATACAGCTTGATACGCCAGCGGGACACGTCACACTGGTCGGGTTATCTGAACAGGAGGGAATTCCCTTGTCGGCAGCGATGGCAACATCACTCTTTGAGGTAATATCCATGCACGTGACACATGTTATAGCATTGCCTGGTTCTGTTAAATGACAAAATGAAGTTAAGTAGCATGCTAGCATAAACTCTCTTTAAAGTGATCGCTTTACAGCGTGATTATGACTAGCGATCGCAACGCCAAAGCTTACTTAGTGCACTGACACGTGTAAACTTCCATGTACCGGTGTGCATGGTAGACAAGCTTATGTGGAAAATAACATTCATCTGTGCATGAAATACCGAGAGAATCTCGTCCAACAGTAGGGTTTTTCCACCCCCCTAATCCAGCGTTGCCAATTTCAAAATTGATTTCCTTTCATATTATTTCTGGGAATTGTGAAAAAAATATTATAGAAGTTGCACGGATGTTTTGGGCTGTCCATCATATTGCACGCCATTTGTATTATTATAATCATTATTATTGTAATGATTATTATCATAATTCTTATTATTATTTGATATATTAGTAGTAGTAGTAGTAGAAGTAGAAAAATAAGTAGCAATAGTATTCATCGATTTATTAATTTCTTCTCCTCTTTTTATTCTCCATCGTTCTTCTTTCTTTTCTTCTTCTTCCTTCTTCTTTCTTCTTCTTTCTTATTTGCCTTCTTCTCAATTTAAAAATAATTCTAAAAATTAACAGCAACAGCATTCAACGAGCACTGAAATTATCTCAGATAGAGTTTGGTCTAGAGAGGAACTTCTCTGAGCTCCATGACTATTGACCCGAGGGCGCGAATGTGCGCGCGTGTCGCAACTTTCACTCTCAATACGCCATGGTGCAGCTACTATTTACCTGGGGCAGGCTCCGTCATCGGAACGACCGGTGAGGGCGGGGTACACAAGTCCTCGCTATCGCACACACAAAAGCTTAGGCTGAAATTCAGGTATATCGCACGAAGATAGGGCTTCAGATTGGTTCCAAAGTCTGGCAAATCTGCTTTGACAATTTCAACTGCTGCATCGTCTAGGCATACGTCTCCACCCGGGCTATACCGCGTGTCGCATCCTCGTAATAAGTTCGTCATGGTTATGAGACCTTCTGCAAACCGATACATTAGACCACGTTATATTGAGGACGATGATGATTATAATCATAATCAGCATAATGATAATAATGATAATGATCGTGATAAAAATAAACATCAGTTGGTTTATTTCCTCTTTTTAACATCATTAAAAACCAAAACTAATTTAAACAAAATATATGTGTGTCTTAAATCTGTATTTAAGTGATCGTTGAGATGCTCTAACGCAACGTTCAAGTTTACTCCGTAAACTCACGAGCAGTCGCGTACTAGATGTCACCGTAAGCAGAAATCTCTACTCCTAGTCAAACAACATTTTAACCTCTGCATTCGATATAGGTGAACTTTGTATGTTTTAGTAGTGAAGTCAGAGAAAGTGCCAGTTAAATATTTGTTAATTTCCTGTTCCAATTTTCTTTTGCGTAAGGTTGATGGTAGATAATAATAATAATAATATTGGATATTCATAGAGCGCACATATCCACCCTGCAAGGTGCTCAAAACGCTCCAATATTACCCCGGCCCTGCTAGACTACCGATTTCGGTATCATTCAAGGAATTCCTTCCTACCGGTCCCCATTTACTTTACCTGGGTGGAGTGTGGCAAATGTAGATCAATGTCTTGCCAAAGGTCATTAGTGCTGCTGCGGGATTCGCACCGCGGACCTTGTGATCGACATTCCGGCGGCGTATCCACTCATCCACGACACCTATACATGTCTTTGTCATGAAACTTGTGACATCTTAATCGCAATCTACCTCTCGAGGCTTCTCAAATGAGTTCATAGCAAAACTTGTCGGTGTTCTAAGACCTCATCATTATAGTTTATTTGCCTGTTTGGTTTCTGAAATATCTTTTAATAGTTTGTTCTTACCTGTTTCATGCATGAAGTTAAACAGGACTATCATTGTCAAGCAGCTGGCATTTCCTCTGCAATTTGCCTGTGTAGGCTCCGTACATGAGCTTCTAACCTGATCTGATATGTTCAAAGCCTCGGCGTTCGATGAATATATCGATTGACATTGGTTGCAGGTTATGGCCTCCCCTGCATTCAGAAAAGGAAGAAATTAAGATTCTTCTCCTTGATGTTACTATATCTCTTTTACCCGGTGACAATTGAATACAGGGACCTTTCGTTTATTTTAGGTATATTTCTTTTAAATACAATTACAAAAAATATATATTTTATCGGTGACCAAAATTTGCTTGAACCTTATGTCTGAAAGTACATCGGGCCAGACCCATGCATTGTATTCCCACTTAATAAAATAATTTTTGATTCATTTCTTTGTTTTACAAGAATCCAGTGTCGTACAATAAGTGCAGGAATTATTACGTTGTAGAACATACTGTCACTTGAAAGGAAACATGCTGCATGCATGGCTGCATAATTCTGAGCATAATAAGCAAATAACTACCGTTGGTGAAGGTGATGGGACAAACTATCACTTCCGAGGCGATCTGGATGTAGCTATCTTTCCGAAGCGAAGCTGAGGAAAGATAGCGTATACATTCTGATCGACGAGGAAGTGATAGTTTGCCATCGCCTGAAACCAAAAGGTGATTATTTGCTTTATATTCCACATATAAAACAATTTACCAACAACAAGAAAAGGACGTGTATGCATCTAGATGAAAGACACCAGGCCAAAATTCACACCAAAAAAGTTAAAAGTTTAACCCAACCCCGTGAGGGTACGGTGCGCGCATGTGTTTGCTTTAATTGCGCTCATTGGTAATGCGCGCTTAATTACGCCTGTTTTAGTGCGCTTTTGGATAATCTTCAGTGAAAGTGTGTTGCCCTGTGTAGATAGTACATCTATCTTCAGTGAAAGTGCGTTGCACTGTGTAGATAGTAGTACTATCTACACAGTGTAACGAACTTTTTGCTTCTCCCATCAATAATGGGCGAACTATCTTTCATCACGTGATTTACTTTTGACCAATCGTAGAGCAAGATTCTTAGTATGTGGAATATAATTTATATATCATGATCTAGTGTATTCTATATCATATTATATTATGTTATATAATATTATTTCTTGACTGCTTAAGCGCCTTATTATTGGAGCTCAGCTACGGTCGTGGTAATAATGTGATACCTTTTATTAAGTGTAGAGTATATATATACATATATATATATATATATATACATGAAGTAGCTGTCCTATATCAAGTGACTTATCATAATTATTATTGTTACTACTGTATGTCGTATTTTTTTTAAATTTCATATTTTGTTGTATAGTAGATATAAAATTATGTATTGAATGGCAATATACATACAAAATTATTGTAATTTCTTCACATGATGCTGCATTCAATCCAGGGAGGAAATAATTTCACCCGTCTAACTGTGACGACATCAAAGCATGATCAGTAAATATTTCGCAGCGTACCAGCAAGAAATCAATTGTTAATAGTCGATATTAGATAGCTTAGACAGATACCGAGATGTGATTGGTCCAGAGCTCGTCACGTGATATCAATTGCGAGGATCCAAATTGTTATATTTTCCTGGCCGGTTATATCTTACCAGCTGGTAAAATGAATATATTTTTAATCAATGCATGTCGCCCTCTTGAGGACTGTATGTCACCAATTACACACATTACACCATTACCGAGAGTCATTTTTTGTTTCCAGTATTTTTTCTTCATGATTTTTTTCCCCCTTGAAATTATTTTTTCGATTTTTTTTTTTCCCCAAAAAAATGTTTTTTAGGGCAATGTTTTGTTGTGTTCTCCCTTAAAATTATTTGTTCCATTTTTTTTTCTTCCCCAAAAAATTCCCTCAGCGCTGCGCGCTTTGGGAAAATATAACCACTTGGGAAAATATAACTCCCTTCAGCAGTCCAAATAATGTTATTACACCCCCTGCCAGTCAATAACTGTATAATAACGACTGTACTTTTGAAGGCCATTGTGACCGGGGGAAAAATTCAACTGCGAGCTGGCCGGGGAAATCATACTGCACAGCAGGGCCGGCGATCCCGGTAATACGATTGGAACGTCCCCCTCCCCTCAATTTTGTAAGGAAGGTAATCCCCCCCCCCCCTGGAAAATTTGAAAAAAGCGCACACACAAAAAGGTCGAGCAAATACTGACTAAAGACTGCAACGCACTTTTAAGCTCTGGAGGGCCTAAGAGTGCACCATGCGCACATCTTCTTACTCGGTCGCTAGCCTCCGTCGGATGATATCCTTCAAAATGTACCAGTAAATATTGAAGGAAATATGTATTCCGTAGGTATCACGTAACCACAGTTTTCACTGATTTGTAACATGGCACTTAGCAAAGATGTCTCCATTAAATTTGATTACATTACGAGAATGGCCTATTTCCTCGAATGACCATCAATACAAATGCATACAATACAATGTTAACCAAGAAATGTTTTCAGCAACTAGGCAGAATAGGATATTTTGGATAACATGATGAACTGTTCAAGCCACGAGTATTACAATTTCATTTCCACAGTCGTGTTCGCAACGCTCATTGATTGTCCACTGTAATTTATTCTTCATTTGCCTAATTTTCAATTGATTATTAACCTCCGAAAGAAGTAATTAAAATTATGATTTCCAATTTGAGTTTTGGAAACGCCCTCCTCTCAAAAAAATGAAATGGAAGCTCTTATTACCAATCATGTGAAAGAATATGTTTTGACTAATATGTGATGATACACATTTTTGCCCGGAAACCGCCTACTAATTGATATATTTGGTAAATTATTATATCTATCCGGAGTGGAGAGATATCGCGTAGCCCCATATACATCTTTCTGTGTACAGTGCTTGTAACTTTACCAAGATTCAAGGATCAGAAAAAGTTGATCACGTAGCATGTAAGTATTGATGTGTACTGCAAGGTTCTGAAGTCATCAACATCATAATAAATTCGGCCCAGTCTTGGTAAAGTAACAATCACTGTACACAGAAAGATGTTAATGGGACTACACAATGGTGTTGGGGCTACTTACCTTGATTTCTTTACCTTTCTATGCTCATTACTAAGCCAGTATACATTTTCTACCAAAATTGTTTGGCAAATGAAATTTATTTGTAATATTGAACATTCAGTGTAAGTTTCGTTTGTTTCTGTGAGATTTTTTTAATTTTTTGTTTTACTCAAGTTTATCTTTCATCAAGTGTTACAAAATATTAATTTATTCCCAATCTGACTTGAAGTTAATTTTCCCAGGTCGCTATATTTGTAATATTGAACATTCAGTGTAAAGTTTCGTTTGTTTCTGTGAGAATTTTTTTTTTTTTGTACTTAAGTTTATCTTTAATCAAGTGTTACAAAATATTAATTTATTCCCAAACTGACTTGAAATTAATTTTCCCAGGTCGCTTAAACAGTTTACAATTTCGAATACAATTGTTATAAATCAATGCATGAAGGCAGGCAATTTTGTACATTCAATTATTAAAGGAAAACGCCAAAATAAAGCTAATTTGTAGGCAGTCAAACAAGCAACATATATTGTATGTGAATCATTTGCTGTTCTAATATCTTATGTAATACCAGGGGCGGATCCAGCCGGCGGCAAGAGGGGGGGGGGGGGCAAATCTTGAGAAAATATTTAGCGGCGAATCAGCCAGCCGGCGTACGGGGAATGGGCGGGGGGGGGGGTTAAGATTATATATATATTTTTTTTCTCCAATTTTGGGGGGAAAATGTTGCGCCGACTCAGCCAGCCGGTGAATAAGCGGGGGGGGGGGGGGGGGGGGGGGGGATGCTGGAGAGGAGGATCACTATTTTTTTTATTTTTTTTTAAGGGTGGGAGGAGGTGAAGCGCCATTTTTACATTACTTTCTTTTTAACTCTTACTTTCACCTATCCCAGATAACCCTAAGTTTTTTGTTGCTGTTTCCTATGGAGTTGATAATGCATGATTAAAATAAATAGAGAGAGGGAGAGAGAGAGAGAGAGAACGAAAGAGAGAGAACCACCATCATTATGCAATGGTTCAGGGTTTGTGTAATGTACATTTGAAACCATTTCTTAGCGTCTCAACGTTAACAAAATAGTGAAACTATTTTTGAGGAAAAGCACTGTACTGAACTGAATAAAGAATAATAACTTTATATTGGCTCATACTAATACTGATACGAGCTACAGACAATTTGGTATCGGCAAAGTAAGATGGGGTACTTTTTCATAGAGGTACTCCAAAATGACATTCTGATACTCAACATTTTGTTCTGTATTCATATGTACATGTATATATACCCATAATACAACTGATATTTATGATTTCTTAACGTGACATAGCTTCTTCTCCCCCTGTAAACGAAAAAGAAAACAAGGTTATTTAATAAAAGGATCTTGCGACAAATAATCATTGTGATTCAAATTGATGCAAAGATTTTTTTGAATAAGCAATGCTTTTCACCAGAATCTTCTTTGTAAAAACGACTTTCACAATTCTCGGCCATGCAATTCTGCCACTGTGCTGTAAGATCACTTTCAGATTAGGAGAAGTGTATTCTTTAATGGGTATTTTAAATTGAATGGAACGTCTCAACTCAGTAAGCATGGCTGATATTTGTAAAAGTTGTTTTTACATAGAAGATTCTGGTGAATAGCAGTGCTTATTCAACCAAATATTTGCGCAATTTGAATCACAATCATTGTCGCTTAATCCCTTTAATGACCTTGTTTTCTTTCTCGTCTGCAAGGGGAGAAGAAGCTATGTCACGTTAAAGACACCATAACGATCAGTGTTGTATGCGTATACACAGGCCCCGAGGAACGTTTATTAAAGTGGGGGGGGGGGTGCTAAAGTATTTACGATCAGATAGAGGGTAGCGAGCGAAGCGTAAATTGGTGTGGGGGTTTAGGAGCGGGAAGCTCAGGAGTTTTAGGCATTTAATTACGGTCAGAGAAGCATGCCGCATTTGTGTCACTGGCAGGTCGCAATATTTGTGATGAATGACGTAAATCATGGTCTGTAGCAATATTTAATTTAAATGAGACACTTGCTAAAGACTAACAAAATTAATGTTGACCATTTACTTTCAAAGGTACATTTTATAAATGAAAATAAAATGTATGTTTAAAATATAATACAAGCGAGTACCGTATCATCTCTTTCTCTCACATATTTCGAAAGTTTGTGGCAGATTTGTTTTTTACAGCAATATATACATGTATACCATTTAAAGCAAGTGTCGCTGAAAGTTGCGCAGTACGTCCTGGACTCACCAAATAACCAAATCTCACGCACGCAACAAAAATTCCCAGGTTGGTATCCGGAAGTTGGAGAAGAATCATTTTCGCATCGTATACTGGTTATAATTTCCATGATTTACACATTTTTTCCAATCTGTCATATAGTGTAACAGTAACGACCAATCTGTGAGTAACCAGGGGCGGATCCAGCCGGCGGCAAGAGGGGGGGGGGGGGGGGCAAATCTTGAAAAAATATATAGCGGCGAATCAACCAGCCGGCGAACGGCGATTATTTGTGGGGATGGGGGGGGGGAAATGTTTTTTTTTAGGGGGGTCAGGGGGGTCAGGGGGGCCGCTTTTGTGTTTTGTTTTAAAAAATGAGAACTGTACGTTACTATCCCATTTTTTTTTTACCGGTTTGAGGGGCTAGGGGGGGGGGGCGGACCGGTAGAATCGGCCCGTGGATCCGCGCCTGTGTAATACATACCGAATATAAACATGCAGCAAAGTAGCCCAACGACGATAAGTAATTTCATCTTGATTTCTGTCATGGGAGAAGGAAATAAGAGAAATTATGCCTATCAATAGGTTTGAAAATTAAGGTGGTTGTTCTTTATTGGAATCAAAGCGGGCAGTAATATAGCCATTAACAGTTGTACTTTCTTCTAAAAAAACGCTCTGAAAACATTTTGATAAATAAATCCAATACAGTATGAATATATAATTACAATTGTTTTTTCCTCCATACATCTAGGTACATTGAACTCTGCATATTTTAAAAACTACTTAAGGTCTATCAGAAACCGAATAAATTAATATGAAACAAAAATATATAAATAGAAGAACTACACAAAATAACACCCCAAATGCAAATGACATTAAAAACTCGACTAAAGGTGCCGTTATATCGAAGTTTAAAACTTCTTTGAACACTCTATGTACTATTTCCCGCTATTAAATAAAATGTAACATTTACTTCTTTTTTTTTGGTTGTGTTAATATGTTGAATATGTATGGGGGAAATTATATTGAACCCATGGTGTAAACGAGAAAAACAAATACAATCAAATAAACTTGCATGGGTGCTTACTTCTCGACCTAAACATAATAAGAGGAATTTATAACGACTTAGGTTAACAAAAAACAACGTAAACCCATTCCAAAAAAAAAGTAGACTTTCCAAAAAAGTCTAAAAAAATGGACCGTTTCATGCAATTTCAGATGGTCTAAAATAATACTTTTTCACTCAAATAGAACCAAATTTCTTGGGTTACAGAAAATAATGGTCCTTACCTTTGTCGTTATAGAATATTGTTCTTGCAAGTATCCATCAAAGGTTCGTCGATTGCCACACTTTGATCTGTACAAGGTTTGTCGATTGCCACACTTTATTCTTACCAACGTTCGTCGATCGCCGCACTTTACTTTAACCAAGGTTCGTCGATTGACACACCTTGATCTGTCCAAGGTTTGTCGATCGCCACACTTTACTTTGACTAAGGTTCGTCGATTGCCACACTTTGATCTGTACAAGGTTCGTCGATTGCCACACTTTATTCTTACCAACGTTCGTCGATCGCCGCACTTTACTTTGACCAAGGTTCGTCGATTGCCACACCTTGATCTGTCCAAGGTTTGTCGATCGCCACACTTTACTTTGACCAAGGTTCGTCGATTGCCACACTTTGATCTGTACAAGGTTTGTCGATTGCCACACTTTATTCTTACCAACGTTCGTCGATCGCCGCACTTTACTTTGACCAAGGTTCGTCGATTGCCACACTTAAATTCTTTCCAAGGTTTGTCGATCGCCGCACTTTACTTTGACCAAGGTTCGTCGATTGCCACACCTTGATCTATCCAAGGTTTGTCGATCGCCACACTTTATTCTGACCAAGGTTCGTCGATAGCCACACTCTACTCTTACCAAGGTTCGTCGATCGCCACACTTTACTCTTACCAAGTTTCGTCGATTGCCACACCTTGAACTGTCCAAGGTTTGTCGATCGCCACACTTTATTATTACCAAGATTCGTCGATCGCCACCCTTTACTCTGTCCAAGGTTCGTCGATTGCCACACCTTGATCTTTCCAAGGTTTGTCGATCGCCTCACTTGACTATTATGTTCGTCGATCGCCACACTCTACTCTGACCAAGGTTTGTCGGTCGCTGCACTCTACTTTGACCAAGGTTTGTCGATCGCCACACTTGACTATAACTAAGGTTCGTCGATTGCCACACTTCACTCTTATCAAGGTTCCTCATTCACCATACTTTACTCTTACGAAGGTTTGTCAAGAAAAAAAGTGTCCCCCCCCCCAATAATAATAAAACATGTCTTAATTTGATACCAGTGTTTGAAAAAAAGGAGTATTTTTTTAGACTCTATAACTCAGATTCTACTTCATTTCAAGCCAAATTTCCTTCCCAGGTGTGCAACAGAATTGCAAAAGCTCATTTACTGTGCAGGGGCAGACACTCTTTCCCCTCCCCTCCAAACACACCTCCTGTCACTTGGTCTCTATGCTCCCTCGGGAATCGGTCTTGTCTGCATCTGGTATATCTTGTTCATGTTGTTGTATCATAAGTATATGTGGTGTTATGCTTTAAATGGGCATGAACATTAATTCTTGGCGTGCATATTTTGGTATAATTATGTTTTCTTCATGACAAAAGTTTAACTTGATCACAATCGGTAAAATCATTATGCACTTAACCACATATAACTGAATTGTAGGACCGGTATGGACCAGATTGCACATTATTAAGAAGAAAATGCAAAATCTCCCTATCGTGGGAGAGGGAGACACCGCTCAAACATCCTCGGACCCTGCCCTCACCCACCCCCCCCCCCCCAACCCCCAACCCCCAGCTCAGTTGCTTCACTCCCTCACAAAGTCTCAAGCTCTAAGTTTGCAACCCTGCCAATCTTGCCATTATGCTATACCTGGTGATGAATGGATGAAGACTTTCTTCTGACCCCAAAATTGTTTGCTCATTACAGCACTGTCAATGGCTATTAAGAATCATTGTAAATATGTATAAATAATATGTGAACAGAAATACTGTATGTATTCAAAGTCAATACAATTGACATATTATAAATATTGAAGATGCTTTAATTCAAGATCAATGAAGGCTACGTACTGGTTATAACTTCCAGCCCATTTTTAACATATCATGGGTATGACAAATTGCAAAATATTTGTCGTGTGGAAATGTAATTTGTGAATGATATGAAAGGATCATTATTTAGGTACAAAACAATTGCATACAATTCATCGCGTGTGGAATAACAGACTATAACAAACTACAACCACTTTGTTTTATACATTTACCTACATGCACAATAATGCCTATAATTAGAATTACCCAAACCTATAGGAATTATGCTGTGCAGTATATTTCATTCAGACAATTCATGACTATTCAATGCATATCGACACTGTGAACTTATTAAATATCATAAACGAACACATGCATTATATGCCGATAGGCCAAGTTTTGGAAACCCTTCCCATCAAGACTCTGAAATCTCAATAAAATTGGTACAGCTTTTTGCATGGTATGTCTATAAACAATCACAATATTGAGAGCTTTTGAGATCAATGTTCAAGGTTGTCTTTGAACATCTTTGTCACTAATATACAAGAGGCACGAATGCCAAGTGAGTGACTGCACAAGATTATAATGTATATTTTAGTTTAGAAACTACATGTATTCTCTTCAAGGGATATTTAAGTTTTGGTATAGAGGGCTCTACACAAAACCAGCCGCCATTTTCTTTTTTAATGCTTCCTCTTTTAAACAGAGGTTTTTGTGAGATATTAACACTGATAACACTATCACTGCCTGAAATACAAGACTATCACTATCAGGCATTGACCCCATTACCTCCCCCCTAAAAAGATACTCTCCTTGTGTATATGCATGGTACTGTTGTTTTTTTAAAACTATGACAAAATAGCTAAATGGCCCTTTGAGAGCCTGAAACTTTTCAAAGATAAAGAATTAGACATCAGTTACAACTTTTTCTTGTAGCATGGACCTAGATTGACCTCCCATAGGCCATAGCTTAATAAAAAAATGTTGCTTTATATGCATGAGGTATCCCTGAGCAGCAAATTGTTTACAGAATTTTGTAACAAAATTGACATACCATTTTGGTTTGAGCTGAAAAAAATATATAGCAACAAACAATTTGTTTTCTTCTTTCTATTGATGATTAATGAGCATGGGTGGATCTTAAAGAAAAATAACAGTAATCTGATTCAACTCCTGTATTTTAATGGAACAGAGCAATTGAAAATGGTGCTTCGGACGTTACATTTTCCGTAAACAATGTAGACCCTCATTTAACCCACTAGAACAATAAATACATGAGATTGTATATGGTTTGAATGAGCTTATTAGTTACTCCAAGTGATTATATTGAAGGAAAATATAATTTAATTATAGTAGCGCTAATATTCGAAAAATACTCAAAATTTGAAAAAGTTGTCTCAAATTTTCTGTAAACGATTTTGTAACTTCCGAAACAACTTTGAATTTAAAGTAGTAGAAAATATATGAACTGCAGGACATATCTATCCTAACATTTTGTTAACATCACATGGCAGCTACCCACCAAAACAAAAAATTTGCAACACATTATTACAATACTATTTTATGGTTAAAACCAATTTTCCGCAATGTCCAAAGCAAAGAAACCCAATTAAATGATGATAATCCATATTTAAGGGTATCTAGAGTGAATAAATTGTTTTGAAATAAGTTATTATAAGTTTTAACACAAGTCAAATCACAAATCAGGCCTTTCAAATCAAATAATTTTTTGTAATCACAAGAAGGGTGTTTCCGATGTTACACAATGGTGGTTGCACAAATTCTTGATGATGAGCAGTGTCTGATTCATTGAATGAATATTCATCCACATGATGAGTGAAGAGATCGCCATGTTGTTTTCTAGCGCCAACTTGATGATTTTCAGAAGATACATCATCAAGACTCAATTGTGATATATCCATACCATCAATAGACAAATCGTCCTGACTGAGTGAAGTCGAGGGAGCAAATTTTTGCTTTTTCTTGGGAGTACTGGCAGCAATACATACTGGTGCTTCTGCTAGGTCTACATCATGCAGACTTAGTTGCAATAAATCTTGTAGTAACTCACTCATAAATACTGCCTGAATGAAAATCCATGTCATCGATAGACAGATCATGAATATGATTAATCCCTGCTGCTGTAGCCATGTTAGAGTCTTAGACTTGTTATATCTGAAAATATAATGATTATTTTCAATCATGATATGATTGATTGATATTCACAGAGATTAAGTTTTTATAGTTTTTCAATGCAGTAAATGACTCCTGTCAGTAGGCCTATAATGTAGACTTTCTGCTTACTACATGCTCTACAGAAAATACTTCCACTATCCACCTCCCTGCACGATATATCATTGGCCAGAAGTACATCACCTCATCTGCAATGAGTTGGCAATGTAGGTTGATGCACTGTGTTGGTTTGGGAGTACGATTATGGTGTTTGCATTTGCTCTGTGTGCGTGTCCGTGTGTGTGTGTGTGTAAGTGTCTGGGAGCGCGTGCGAGTGAGTGGATGTATGTAAAACTTGTGGCAGGGGCATTATTACATTACGAAAAGCTCTCGTTGTACCCCACCACTATAGCACAGCAGTCAATGTAATCTGGTAGGGTAGCACTACCCCAGTTTTGTTTCTCTCGTTAAAAACTTTGAGAGAGCTACTACTATTACACAGGCACCAATGGAAATCTGATGGGGTCTCACTACCCAGTCAGACCGCAGCGCTCGCCAAATCGCCCGTATTTATTCAAGTCGTATGCACGTTTTTGCTCCTCATGAATACGTAATAAGCAAAAACATGGCACAGTTCTCATCTTTCTGCTATGCTCAGGATTCAAATAATGACATTGAATTCGTCATGAATATTGAGCCAGAACTATAGACATTATAATGTACTATTCAATAAATAGTGAGTGAAGTTTCAAAATTTGAAAAAAACACCCAAAAAAAACTTGCAAAAAAAAACATTTGAAGAGTCGGATATACACGTTAAATAACCATTTTTATCGGGGGTGCATCTCGCTGAATTTTGGCTTACCACATAATGTAGATATTTTCCTAACATAATATTATACTTCCTGTCAATGTCTGTCTCAATACCACTACCCCACTTTCGATTCTCTCCTTAAAAACTGGGACAGAGCCTTGAGGCTCTAAGTGAGAGATTAAGATATTGGATTGCAGTGGGACTCTTCATCATCTTACGTAATACTAGTGTAAACAAACTCTTACTGGGGTCTGCCTGAAAGGAAATGAGAAGTAGGAAATAAGTATTTTACTTGTTTTAAGATATTTTCATGTCCTAAAGTCACTAATAATTTAGATGAAGACCAAAATGAAAGTTCGAACGAAGCAAAATGACCCATAATTGGCAATATAACAACAATTTTAACTCTGGCAGCAACCCCTGCATGTGTCTTTCTCCCTTCTCCCTTCCTTTCCCCTTGTATCATGCTTATCTCTCTCTCGCTATCACCTCATCAAGGTCTCGGTGGGGGTTGATTACAGCGCTATAGTGTTTACTTAGGGCTTAATCACAATCTCAGCTCTAGTACAAGTAGAAATGGTGAAAGTCAAATGGGGGTTTCAATTTTAAACGACGAGTTTTCGTCATGACAGATAAACTTTGTTATGTTAATTGTCAAGGGTATGGAGTTATACAATAATAAATCCATGTTTTGAGGAGGGAACTTTTGCTTCTGTAGGTTTGTTTGTTCATAGACTTAAAACATGTAAGTCTATGGTTTGATAAATAGAGGTCAAGGAATTTAGGAAATGTTAGTTTTGAGCACACTCTTCCAACTACCATTTGAAATCAATTCATGAATGAAATTATATGCTCTTCCAAAGAATAGAATTACAGCTTTTCTAAATCTAAATAAAACAAAATTGTTATGTATCAATTTGAAATAAAAACCTGCAGACTGTGAATGTACATTTACAGTAATTGAAACTTTTTTATAAATAAAATACATGATATATGCAGAAGCAAGCAAATCAGAAATATCAAGTATAGTCATGAAATCCTAATTAAAATTTGAGCTCAAGGCCTCAAAATCCATGCATTACCCCAAAGTTAACATGAAGCGGAAAATATGCTCAGAAGCGATGAAGATCAAGGTTGGATACATGCTTGTAGGTATTTTACATGGTTGAAAGTATGGCTGAAACTCTGTAGCAGCAGCCATGCACTGATTCAAAATTTAGGACTGATCCATGCAGCCTGCTATAGCAAAAAAAAACATGCGCAATAATAATTAAGATGCCTTTTTGTCAAGTTGTGTTATCACCGAACAAACACACTCTCTGGCCCATCAAAAATTAAGCTTTAGTCTAAAAGAAATGGTCTCTTTACTATGAAATACATCCCAATATCTCCATGGAAGTCTATGTAGGCCTATTGTTGTGGGATCGGTGTGTTATGTTATTGGCGGTAGGAGAGGTACATCAATAAATATGAAGAAGTAAGGATAGACTATATTAAGAGTATTTATTATCTCCAAACTTTGGAGACTCGAATCGGTCACCTCATTATGAATTTCCACATTGTAAAATACAAGATGAAGAGAGAGCCAGCTAGAAAGAGGGTCTTGATCAAATGGAGATCAAAACTAATCTCCTCTCTACAAAGCCAGAACATGTCATAATTTATACAGAAGGAAACAAAATGGATATGAGGGTAGGTTAATTGTGTCAAAGGAACAAAAACAAGTTCCCTCTCACAGTCATTTAGCTAACACATGTAATCTGTTCTGGGAAAGGGTCTTATGAAACAAAGGGGGTTTTGGTTATTGGGAGAAAGACAGGAACTCTTTTGTTTTGGAGGTTTGGGGGCTCTTATCGAGTGTATACAATTTGGGGTTTATTTGGCTAGAATAAGTTATTAAACAAATGTCTTGGAAGGAGGTCTGGTATTTCGCAGGGTGGGTCTTATCTGTATTGGGGCATATACTGAGTGATATTACATATTATTACCGAGGGGTGTAGACTTGTACTACCATTACATAACACTATATAAAGGAATTGGTGTGCACCTAAACTTGGACTACAATTTAAGAAGGATACATCATTCTGGATAATCACCATTCGTTCATCATTTCTTTCCTGGGCCTTGATAACTGCATAGATAAGGTGAGAATATTTCTTCTAAGGTATTGATAGTTGCTCACTCAATGCAATTAAAGTATATAGATTATTATTAATGCATGACATATTTCAGCATGAATATTTGTGTTTAACATCTATAATGTACAATAGTCTAGTATATGTGTTATAAATGATTTAAAGATGTATGTGCTCCATTGTTATGATTGTAATTTTGCAAATGACCTTGTATGTAGTGTAACGGCATGATCGAAACCAAAAAGGTACAAAAAGTTTGAAGTTGAAGACTATCAGGCCAAATAGGAATTATTCATGAATCAGTTCAACAAAAAGTATGATGATGCGCCCAGCACCAATCCTGCTTGCATCAGAAAGAAAGAAAAATATTCCATTACAATGGTGTCTTTATTGACTCATTTAAAAGAGAACATATTTTTTGGATCAAAAGATTTGTTTTGTTAAGCTCTGTTTATATGCAAATTAGGCCTAATTTGCATAATTTATTCAAATGTATCATAGGCATCGTTTAACAATGTTAAATCTGAGATGCACGGCCCTACGTGTTATCAGTGTCTGTGACATTGTGTAATATTGAAGCCCTAAAAAAAATCGCGCTTCAAAATGATCAAGAAGTGCCTCAAAAAAGTTTTTAAAAATCTGTGACCGGTTTTACCAAACTTGTTTTCCCCAATAGACTGTAGTGTGATTTTCCAATCATAAATATCTTAATAATCAGACAGGCGATCGGCTTGTAAAATTCATGGGGTTCCTGATTCACCTAAAGGTTTATAATTATCATTGCAGCATGAGCTAACTCCAGGATTTTGTTTCAGAATCTAAAACAAAGTTACCGGATCCCTTTAATGGAAATGGAATATCTAATGGTGTTTTTACCAATATATTGGAATTTACATATTCCTTGGATCAAAAGAAGAAAATTAAGCCAGAGACACTCTGTATGTATGCAAATAAGCAAATTAGGCTTTATTTTGTGAGATAATGAAAAACTGAGTGTAAGACTTGAAAATGTCTACAATTTTAATGACAGACATCAAATGCATAATTTTGTATGAAAAATGGTTGAAACCACTGCTTTTTAGAGAGCACCCTCTTTTGTTTGAATGGCTTTTTAAAAAATAATGATGGGCCTTTTACTAAGTCACTTTTTCTTTACCTTTCGAGCATGGTGGTGTTGTACTTATTTGTTTGTAATGTTATTGTGCATGTTTTGGATACTAAAGCTCGGCCTTGCCAAAACTATACCACCCCTTTAATGTAATCAGTGTAAAGGCATATCTTTTCAATGCTACACATTGATGATTTAGGGAGTAGAGAGAAATTAATGAACAGATGGATTTGTGATGTAACCAGTTGATTTTTCAACAAAATTAATATGTCCAACAGATAGGGTGCCCTTTCCAATGAAAACGATACCAAGAATAGTCCTTTTGGTAGTGTAGTTTTGCATCTCTTAGAGTGATACCATGTCAGGTTCCCTTTTTTGTCAATTTTTACCAAGTCAATGCGCCTTAGCGTCGAACAATGAGCAATACGTATGCCATTATTAGTGTGCATTCAGCTGTGTGCCAATGATGGGCATAGTTGCTCGATGATATGATGACAGGAACTGCGATTTATAAGGAAGTGACTTGGTAAAAATGGCAAAAGTGGGAACCTGACATGGTCTTACTTAAGACGTCTTACAACAAAAACTACTCGTCCAAAATTACTGTTCTTGGTATCGTTTCTCATCTGAACGGACATTCTATCCGGTGGACACAATCATTTTGTTACTTTATTTTGGAAAGTTCCCCATTGCATTGTTGTTGTTGTTGTTGTGTTTTGTTTGTTTGTTTGTTTGTTTTTTTTGGGGGGGGGGGGCTCCCTGTTTATACATAAACCATTGTTATCAGAGCTAGTTTAAAAGTTGTTTCAATGTAATTTGTAATGAGTGTAACAATGACAATTTTGTTTTCCTTCTATTTTTTTCATATATAGATAATGTTTAAATATCTGCATTACTGAAATGATCTTTGAATTTTTCAAATATTTCTATAACTAGAATATTCATGTTCCTATGATAATATTTTGAAAAACATAAGTCTTCCATATGTATTCATTTAATTCAAATAGTAATACAGACCTTTCACTCTGTAATAACAAGCATTTTTCACTTTCTTAAACCCATGTTACATTAACCCATTTATGAGTGGTTCCCAAAATGTCCTGAACAGGGGAACATGGACTGCAGTTGATTACCAGCACTTGTAAGAGTAATAATAAAGTGAATATCATATATATATATATTTTGAATAAAAACTACTTTGTTGTTTCAAAGATTTGATTATGATTGATATACATTGTTCTGTATGAGATAAGTGTCACATTCAACAAACCTTGGACAGATCAAGGTGTGGCAATTGCATACCTCTGAAAGAGTAAAGTGTGGCGATCGACGAACCTTGGTAACAATGTGGCGTGGAGATCGACGAACCTTTGAAAGAGTAAAGTGTGGCAATCGACGAACCTTAGTAAGAGTATGGTGTGGCGATCGACAAACATTGGAAAGAGTAAAGTGTGGCGATCGACGAACCTTAGTAAGAGTATGGTGTGGCGATCAACGAAAATTGGGAAGAGTAAAGTGTGGCAATCGATGAACGTTGGTAAGAATAAAGTGTGGCAATCGACAAACCTTGGACAGATCAAGGTGTGGCAATCGACAAACCTTGGACAGATCAAGGTGGGGCAATCGACAAACCTTGGAAAGAGTAAAGTGTGGCAAACGACGAACGTTGGTAATAATAAAGTGTGGCGATCGACGAACCTTGGTAATAATAAAGTGTGGCGATCGACGAACCTTGATCAAAGAAAAGTGTGGCGATTGACGAACCTTGAAAAGAGTAAAGTGTGGCGACCGACGAGCCTTGAAAAGAGTAAAGTGCGGCGATCGACAAACCTTGGAAAGAGTGTGGCGATCGACTAGCCTTGGACAGATCAAAGTGTGGCGATCGACAAACTTTGGAAAGAGTAAAGTGTGGCGATCAACGAGCCTTGGAAAGAGTAAAGTGTGGCGACCGACGAGCCTTGGAAAGAGTAAAGTGCGGCGATCGACAAACCTTGGAAAGAGTAAAGTGTGGCGATCGACGAACCTTGGTCAAAGTAAAGTGTGGCGATCGAAAAACCTTGGACAGATCAAGGTGTGGCAATCGACGAACCTTGGTCAAAGTAAAGTGTGGCGATCGACAAACCTTGGACAGATCAAGGTGTGGCAATCGACGAACCTTGGTCAAAGTAAAGTGTGGCGATCGACGAACGTTGGTAAGAATAAAGTGTGGCAATCGACAAACCTTGTACAGATCAAAGTGTGGCAATCGACGAACCTTTGATGGATACTTGCAAGAACATTGTTCTATAACGACAAAGGTAAGGACCATTATTTTCTGTAACCCAAGAAATTTGGTTCTATTTGAGTGAAAAAGTATTATTTTAGACCATCTGAAATTGCATGAAACGGTCCATTTTTTTAGACTTTTTTGGAAAGTCTACTTTTTTTTGGAATGGGTTCGTATTAATTAATGATTGATTTTCTAAAATAAGATACCTAATGTTGGGTAATTTCAAAGTGAAGGAAGTTATTAAAAAAAGAAGGAGTTAAAATGCAACCCAACATGTCACTTACATTTTGTCTGTAAACACCGATTGAAAAGTAGACTGTCCACTAGCTCATCAACTGTTCCGATGCTCGTGACTATTTGTACACAACTAAACGGTTTGCATGAATGATCACCCGCTTAAATAAAAATAAAAAAACATATCTACTGGTGATACGGGGTCAGGGGGGCTACTTGTGGGTGGATCCAGATTAGTGTTTATATGAGGGTGAATAAACTTTCATTTGCAAGGATCAGGCATGAAGTGGGCATTGCCAAAAACCCGTTTATGGCCCCACTTGGATAGGAGTACGTGGTAGGTATATTATATGTACTAGTATGAACTTATTTGAATTTGGAATTGGAAAAAATGAATCCATTGGTCAACAAAATTATCCCTTGAGATACGCTAAGCTGGCAAACTCGTTTACTTATCAGTTATATTCGACCATGGGTCTAAAACCGCGTTATAAAACAGTCTTCAGACTATATTATTTTTTAATCCTGTTCTTCAACAAAACTTAACCAAACACGGAAAAGACAATCATTCCCTTATAGTGGGGGCTGTTAGCGCAAAATAGGGGTTGTTTGGTGCAGATTTTTCTAAAAGCACCAAATTTGGCCCAGAGGTAGATTATACCATACTTTTACGATTTCTGCCGGACGCCAACTAGAAGGGAACCCTCTGGATATGCCATATTTGGCAAATCCAAAATGGCCGACATCTGAGTTAAAAGGGTAGCGTAGTTTCAAAAGAAAAAGCGCTTGTATGATAAAAGTTTATATATTTATGGGGTTTTCGGGGTCAGAGAATCCGATAATAATGTTTTTTTCTTCGATTTTAGATCTCCTCGGGTCATACTGGTAATATTGGTCAAATCCAAAATAGCCGCCATCTGAGTTACATGTCAAGTGTAGTAACGAAAGGAAATGAGCTAGTATGATAAAAGTTTATATATGTATGGGGTTTTCGGGGTCAGAGAAACTGATCATGATGTTCTTTCATCGATTTGAGGTCTCCTTGGGGCTGCCATACTGGTCATATTGGTCAAATCCAAAATGGCCGCCATCTGATAGTTACAGGTCAATAGTAGTTCCAAAAGGACAAGAGCTAAAATGATAACAGTTTATGTATTTATGAAGTTTTCGGGGTCAGAGAATCTGGATATCATGTTCTTTTATAAATTTGAGGTCTACGTGGGGCTTTCATGCTGGTCATATTGGTCAAATCTAAAATGGCTGCCACCTTTGAGTAAAAAAGTCAAGTGTAGTTTCAAAAGGAAAAGGGCTAGTATGATAACAGTTTATATAGTAAGGGGGTTTTCGGGATCAGAGAGTCTGATTATGATGTTGCTTGTATCAATTACAGGTCTCCTTGGGGCTGCCATGCTGGCCATATTGGCCAAATAAAAAATGGCCGCTATCCGATTTAAAGGTCAAGCGTAGTTCCAAAAGGAAAAAGACCAGTATGATAAAAGTTGATAAATTCATGGGGTTTATGGGGTGGGATAATCTGATTATAATGTTCTTTTATCAATTTTATGTCACCATCCTGTCCTAAGGCTACAATAAAGTCGATTTCCTGGTTGAAGAAGATGAGGAAAGATGCGCCAAATTCACACTTGAGTGGGTATAAATCTTGGCCTGCGCCCATCTGTTTTATCAATATGCAAACTTTCCTCTGTGAAATGCATAATAAATTCGTTTTCGAGCGTTGGCAAGGAAAATAGAAAAACAGTAGAAACAGACAATGAATAAAGAAATGAACAGCCTGTTCGATTTATTTTGAAGCATTATCTTTAAAAACCCGGACAGCTTTATCTTTATTATCCTTACAAAATAACATCTATAATCACTCTGTTATTCCATCACAGAGTGATTATAGACGTTATTAATCACTCTGAGATTGAAAAAAATACCATTACGAATTGCATTATGTAACGTCTAGACATAAAGGTCGAATCTCAACTTTATTTTTCTTATTCTTCTTTTACATTTCAAAGCGTTGCATGGGATCTTAATCCTGTTTTTTCTACATACATCAATGCCCCCATTGAAGCATTCTTTGAATCTGGTCACGCTTCGAAAAGTTCGTGGCTTAGCATTTTGCTTAGACTGTTGATGATCAAAATAAAGAAAGCACCTTTTATAGATCAGGAAGAGTGTGAAGAAAGCACACAGTAGGAGCAGTGCAATTTAAATATCAAGGGATGGATTAGAGTTTATTTCTAAAATGAAATGAAAGGGCATTTTATTTTCAAAGGGTCCTTTTACTTCATTTAAGAAATAACCTCTCTTTGTATCTTAGAGACACTTTCTCTTGGAAGTCAAATAAACTCGAGAGCATCCTGGGGCTCCGCCCCGGAACCGTTGGTAGGGGCTCTTACAGGCCCCTAAAGCTGTGCCATATTGTACGGATCCATTAGAAAGCTAAATAAGCCCAATAAATAATTTGTTATATATATATATATATATATACATACATATTTAAGATATATATATATAATTCTCCTATGCAAACTTCCTCTGTGAAATGCATAATAAATTCGTTTTCGAGGGTTGGCAATGAAAATAGATAAATAGTAGAAACAGACCATGAATAAAGAAATAAACAGCTTGCTCGATTTGTTTTGAAGCATTATCTTTAAAAACCCGGACAGCTTTATCTTTATTATCCTTACAAAAAACGTCTATAATCACTCTGTTATTCCATCACAGAGTGATTATAGACGTTATTAATCACTCTGAGATGGAATAAAATACCAATACGAATTGTATTATGCAACGTCTAGACATAAAGGTCGAATCTCAACTTTATTTTTCTTATTCTTCTTTAACATTTCGAAGCGTTGCATGGGATCTTAATCCTGTTTTTTCTACATACATCAATGCCCCCCATTGAAGCATTCTTTGAATCTGGTCACGCTTCGAAAAGTTCGTGGCCTAGCATTTTGCTTAGACTGTTGATGATCAAAATAAAGAAAGCACCCTTTATAGATCAGGAAGAGTGTGAAGAAAGCACACAGTAGGAGCAGTGCAATTTAAATATCAAGGGATGGTTAGAGTTTATTTCTAAAATGAAATGAAAGGGCATTTTATTTTCAAAGGGTCCTTTTACTTCATTTAAGAAATAACCTCTCTTTGTATCTTAGAGATACTTTCTCTTGGAAGTCAAATAAACTCGAGAGCATCCTGGGGCTCCGCCCCGGAACCGTTGGTAGGGGCTCTTACGGGCCCCTAAAGCTGTGCCATATTGCACGGATCCATTAGAAAGCTAAATAAGCCCAATAAATAATTTGTTTATATATATATATATATATATATATATATATATATATATATATATATATATACATATTTAAGATATATATATATAATTCTCCTATGCAAACTTCCTCTGTGAAATGCATAATAAATTCGTTTTCGAGGGTTGGCAATGAAAATAGATAAATAGTATAAACAGACCATGAATAAAGAAATAAACAGCTTGCTCGATTTGTTTTGAAGCATTATCTTTAAAAACCCGGACAGCTTTATCTTTATTATCCTTACAAAAAACGTCTATAATCACTCTGTTATTCCATCACAGAGTGATTATAGACGTTATTAATCACTCTGAGATGGAATAAAATACCAATACGAATTGCATTTGCAACGTCTAGACATAAAGGTCGAATCTCAACTTTATTTTTCTTATTCTTCTTTAACATTTCAAAGCGTTGCATGGGATCTTAATCCTATTTTTTCTACATACATCAATGCCCCCATTGAAGCATTCTTTGAATCTGGTCACGCTTCGAAAAGTTCGTGGCCTAGCATTTTGATTAGACTGTTGATGATCAAATAAAGAAAGCACCCTTTATAGATCAGGAATAGTGTGAAGAAAGCACACAGTAGGAGCAGTGCAATTTAAATATCAAGAGATGGATTAGAGTTTATTTCTAAAATGAAATGAAAGGGCATTTTATTTTCAAGAGTCCTTTTACTTCATTTAAGAAATAACCTCTCTTTGTATCTTAGAGACACTTTCTCTTGAAAGTCAAATAAACTCGAGAGCATCCTGGGGCTCCGCCCGGAACCCTTGGTAGGGGCTCTTCCAGGCCCCTAAAGCTGTGCCATATTGTACGGATCCATAAGAAAGCAAAATAATTTGTATAACATATTTATAGATATATATATATATATATAGTTCTCCTATGCAAAATTTCCTCTGTGAAATGAATAATAAATTCGTTTTCGAGGGTTGGCAATGAAAATAGATAAACAGTAGAAACCGACCATGAATAAAGAAATAAACAGCTTGTTCGATTCTTTTGAAGCATTATCTTCAAAAAACAGGACAGCTTAACCTGTATTATCCTTAAAAACAATCTCGCTTACATTCTTTTGTAACTAGTCAGGTTTGGCGCATTTAAAACTCAATGATCTATTACATTAAATTAATCATTAAGAATCATTAAACATAATCATTGAATAACAAAGTAATATTTTGATATTTGCACTAACCTAGACAATTTTGATTGAATGTTTAAACTTTGAAACGCTACTATTACGACTACTCATATTATCGCTTATTTAGGAGCGCTAAAAACAAAAGTACCATAGCTTTTACAAAATCGCAGAATTCGAAGAGAAACTTAAAATGTCTACGTTATCAATTGACATACCATTACAATCAATTTCGGCGATGGCACTCTCTTTTTAAGATATTGGCACACAAAATGTGGACAGTTCGTGCTGCAATCTAATTATAAACCTTTAGTTCAGTCAGGAATCACATGACGTGTACAAAAGTGTTCGACAGCCCCCCCCCCCCCCACTGTCAATAATAATAATAATGATAATAAATAAATAAATATAAAAAAATTGCTTATTCACCGGCTGGCTGAGTCGCCGCTAACTATTTTCTCACGTATTAGCCCCCCCCCCCCCACTCTTGCCGCCGATTGGATCCGCCACTGTGTAAGTCCCCTCCTATGGGAAATTCGATAATCTTGACACGCAAGGGGGACTCGCACCACGAAGAATATATAGACAGTTTTATAGTGTTTCTGTTAATAGGCCTACTAGATAAATTGGCTTGACTAAATAAATCAGTAATATCATTTAAAACCAAATTTAATGAAAGTTATATTTCGTCTTCAATAATCGTTAACGGCAAAGTGAAATTAATAAATATAATATTCATTTATTCAGCCTAATCAATGCTTGACTCAATAAATTTAAATTGTAGTTTGCTTTATTTTAAATTGTGAATGACTTAATAGGCCTGCAAGATAGATTGGCTTGACTAAATAAAGTAAAAATCCATTAAACGCGCGCTTTGGTGGATACAATTTTGGAAGTTAGGAAATGTTTTTTCAGAGTAAAAAGTGTCCATGGATCCGAGTCCCTGGGGACTCGGATCACGATAATGCGGAAATACTTTACCGATGATCAGATTCCAAGTAAAGTTTACTATAAAGAACCAATTCCGACATTCGGAAATGATTTTCGGTGACTGAACTTCGAACTTCTAAGACGTCAGTGCAGGACGAAACTAATACATTATGAAATCTAGAACTATGAAATTACCATGTCGAATAAAGGAATGTTTCTTACTGCACGTTAAGTTTTTTTTTAATGTGATTATTTTGACATTTTCCCGACTACCAACTTCACATAAAATGTTTCATAGGAATACAAACGTTAGTAACTCTATACATGATAGGAATACACAAGTTGTTTTTGTTAATTCTGCGCTAATTCCCCCCTCCCCCTCCCCCTTATGAATCAAATCGTACCTCTGTTTGGGTCGAGTTCGCATTATAGGAGTGCAAGTTCTCTGTAGCAGATATCCGTTGTCCGATTTATTGAAGCCGAGAGTTGCAAGTGTACATTTGAGTCATAGCATTAGCTATGTAAATGTTAATGTGATATATGGTTCGTTCTTGATTTGACTTTCACTTTAAAGGTTGAAGGTTCGAATTCCAACCCGTCACCAACGTCCTTTGACAGGACATTAATCCATATTTGCCAAACCCAACCAAAGGGGAAAATGGATACCTAGTAATTGATGGGGTTAGGCCTATTATACATTCAGAACCTGAAGAAATAACAGTATAGTTAATCTGTTGTGATGTGTAAATCAGAACCAATTCGTACTAAATATTCGTATAAGTTTTTGTAAATATTATTTGTTCCTGTTATCCTCCTGCACTGATGTAGGCTTTTCGGAGCAATTATCTCGTATTGGGTCTTCTAACTATGTATGTAGGCCTGATAGAAACAGAGAGAGAGAGAGAGAGAGAGAGACAGAGAGGGGGGGGGGGGGGAAGAGAGAGATTGAGAGAGAGAGAGAGCAAGACGAAGAGGGTATTTTAAAATACTGAGAGCAAGAAGGGGAGGAATGACTGCATTGATGATAAGAGGTAGGAGCGTGACGAGAAAAATAAAGGAAAGGAGAAGATTAAACGTGATATCCTGCCATCTGTCTGCAGTAAAAGAAAGTGTCATGCAGCTCCACTTTATGTTAACGGTCTTGAGATGGCGCTGTTCATTCTTGATAGGCTGCTTGGTGAACATTTTCGTCTGCAACCATCACTTTTTCCCCATTGGTCCCTCCTCTTTTGACTTGTTATCCATGTTATCTGCTTTCTCTTTTGCATCATTAGGAAGTATTAGATTTGCACGACGAGAACGTGGACTGCAAAGTGAGTAATCCTGTTAAGGCAATGTGACGTCCTTTTAAAGTGACTTGGTTACATTGTTAAAGGTTGATGAAAAAATTGCTTAATTTTTTGTATAAAATGTTACTTATTATATTCCACATACTAAGAATCGTGCGCTACGATTGGTCAAAAGTAAATCACGTGATGAAAGATAGTTCGCCCATCATTGATGGGAGAAGCGAAAAGTTCGTTACACTGTGTAGATAGTAGTACTATCTACACAGTGCAACGCACTTTAATTGTATACGCTGCGTATTGCCCTCCTCTTTAAGCGCTTTTAGTGTTAGTACGCGAACTTTGGCCACGCGCGAATTATAGTCGCACCACCATACTGCATGCACTGTACGTATCGTACACCGTTTGCTAGCTTTTAATTGATGACTTGTTGCTTTAAAATGACGGAAGAAGTGAAATGTTTCTGATGTGGAATATAAAGCAAATAATCACCTTTTGGTTTCAGGCGATGGCAAACTATCACTTCCTCGGCGATCTGAATGTATACGCTTCGGAAAGATAGCTACATCCAGATCGCCTCGGAAGTGAGAGTTTGTCCCATCACCTTCACCAACGGTAGTTATTTGCTTACTATAATTCCTACTACTGTACTAACCCTCTGACATGCACAAAATCCTGAAAAAATTCTTAAACCACGTCGATGTATGACACCCTCAGTGATTAACATTAAATTCTCCCAACCATTTTTGAATTTTCCCAACCGTTTTTCCATTAAAAAAAAGACATAAAACAGGCTATACAAAATCTATCAACACTTAAATGTCTGGAATGGAATGTAGAGCCATTGTATTGCTTTGTGACGATTTCTATTCACCTAAAATGTAAATTAAATGTAATAATATAGTTGGGAGAATTAAGGAATCGATCAGATCAGTTTTTCCCAATTTGTACCATGAATAATGGTCCGTTTTCACTCAAATTTTTAGATTATCTTTAATTTTACATCTAGCATTGAAGTCACTACCTTAGCACCACTATCTCTCATCTAAACAATGTTACAAAGTCCCTTTAAGGCACTGGCAGTGACGTCACATTGCTTTAAAAGGGTGTCACACGTACAAGCAATCCACGTTCTCGTCGTGCAAATCTAAAAGTCCCTATTAATGACCCACACCTTCGCTTTTCTCATTTCATCTTCCAACGCGTGTGGCATGTTACTAAGTGCTTTATAGGTCTTGCATATTATTAATATCAATATCTTGTAACGGAAGAAGGAATGCAATCTCAATAGTATTGAATAAGGATATTCCTTATTATGTTGTGTACATGTAATTTGCGCTTGAATTTCACCATAATGATAGGCCTACAGTATAATCTCTTTCTCTCTCCCTCCCCCTCTCTCTCTCTCTCTCCATATCTATCTCTATCTCTCTCTCTCTCTCTCCACGTATATTAAGCAAATAATTACCGTTGGTGAAGGTGATGGGACAAACTATCTGGGTGTAGCTATCTTTCCGATGCGAAGCTGAGGAAAGATAGCGTATATATTCTGATCGACGAGGAAGTGATAGTTCGCCATCGCCTGAAACCAAAAGGTGATTGTTTGCTTTATATTCCACATCTAAAATAATTTAACTACAAAAAGAAAAGGACGTGTATGCATCTACATAAAAGACACCTAGGCTCAAAATCACACCAAAAAAGTTAAAAGTTTAACCCAACTCCTTGAGGGTACGGTGCGCGCATGTGTTTTCTTCAATTGCGCTCATTAGTAATGCGCGCTTAACTACGCCTGTTTTAGTGCGCTTTTGGATAATCTTCAGTGAGAGTGCATTGCACTGTGTAAATAGTATCTCTATCTTCATCAGTGAAAGTGCGTTGCACTGTGTAGATAGTAGTACTATCTACACAGTGTAATGAACTCTTTGCTTCTCCCATCAATAATGGGCGAACTTCTTTCATCACATGATTTACTTTTGACTAATCGTACAGCGAGATTCTTAGTATGTGGAATATAACTCTTTTTATATACCTACCTATCTATGCAGCTATAACATTTATATATCTATCTATCCTTTTTTCTCTCCCTCTTGCAATATTTTGGTTTCATACTTTTTCTGTCTCTGTCTAGTGTATGTTTATTACTTTTTTGTATCATTGTGCCACTAGTTTCATTGAGTAAACTTACACTCAATACGCCCTCCTTTTTATGTTTTGTTGTTGCGACATTTACTATGCTAAGTTAAATGTGCTTATACTCAAATTCATGATGCGTGAAATGAGAGAAAAAAAATACATATTCCATAAAAATTAACATTTAATATATACCTTATGAGTTAGCATAGAAACATGGATCAGCAGTGTAACACTTTAGAGAGATGAAAAGAGCAACATGCAATAATATTGTCGGTAAATAATAATGTTTGAATATCTGTTACCCATGAAATAATTTGCAATATTTGTTCTGCTTGAACATTAAATCATTCAGCAGATATTAAATGTATAACGAAGAAACGATAATAGCTAAATACGATAATATAGACTATTCCAAGAATCTAATGTTATGTTGTTCCCATACATAGACATTTAAATACCCTATGGCTATGTGTAAGCCAATATAAAGATGAGAACAGCAACATGAAACAATACAGTTACATTGTATGAAAAAGAAGAACAATTAAGATAAGGTCACTTTTTTAAGGTCAGCCATTGGCATATTTTTTTTTTTTTTTTTTTTTTTTGGGGGGGGGGGGACATTAAAAAAAAAGGGGGGGGGGGCTTGGTTCCGAATTACACACATAAACAAAATTAAAGGGGGGGTTAACCCACCCCCTCCCCCCCCCCCTCCCCAAAACCCCTGCGTACGCGCCTGACCACCACCACCAAACACACGGACGCATATATACACGAACAACCCAACCACCACACCACAATCACAAAAATACTACCACCCAATCTTTTTATTCGGAGGATGAACCACCGCTCCTGACTCAATCCGAAGAAAAAAAATCAATAATATAGGTGCTTCATCGATATTTGATGTGAAATAGTTTTCAGGGCTAAATATCTCAAGCTAAGAAGCAATTCAATTTAAATTCCACTAAATTATGGATAATTACATTTGATTCAAATTAGAGAAAGTTATTTGTGACACATGCATTTACGCAATAAGAGCTTTCATAGGTCAGAATTATGGTGCCAAGAAATGGACCCTGTTTCATAAAACTTGATATCAATATCATTAACAAGTTACAAGCTACTGTTATAAGCTCCTGAAATCAAGACATCTGATTGGCTGAGAGCAAATTTGTCATAGAAATGTTGCATTTTTTATAGATAAAAAAAATTATGAAACGGGTCCCTGTTCCCCTTCCAAGTTTGGCCAAACTCTGTATTAAATGGGCTTGTATCATCTGCATGGATGGGGATGGATCTCAACACGTTCTTACTGCTTGAAAATAAACATTGAGAGAACGACATTTAGGATCGAGGCAACAGCAAAGGCGTAACTAGCACCAAGCCCTGCAGCCGAGGACACCAGATCACAGTCGCGCGGTGTAGTATTGTCTGCGAGAGGGGAAGGCGGCATGCAGTTTTCGGCGCCGTCACAGACGCAGAGGGTAACGCCAGAGATGCTCTCGAAAGTCAAGTCATCTCCATCTGACATCACGGCCAGCGAATCAGCCGCTTTCAAGTACTCTTCCGCACTTGCTTTGTCGAGGCATGCATCTCCCTGGGGGATCAAGGAAGCACCTTCTAGGGATGCACATCCACGTTGCTCCTTCGTCAGCATCACGTTAGGCCCTACATTTAAAATCAGATTAGATATGACGATATATAATTATAATAACGACAACTTATAGTTATAGTTAAAATCAAGTAAACTTTTATTTCGCAGGTAAGAATATATACAGTGAAAATAGTTTACAGATGGCATCTTCTCTAAAGAGCAAACGATTGCCTACCGACGTGCTTATCGAAATGATATTTGTTAATATACTGAGATGTTCATTGTATACGCCATTTAAATGAGACATGGCGCGCGAGGCATCATTTACCTGACGTAATGTTGCGTCACCGAGTTCTTTTGTTGCTATGTGAGGGTATAGGCTTGTTATGATCTTTCATCGAAAACAGGATATAAACTAGGGCGGGATTTGTTGGTGTACATGTTAATACACGACAAATGCGCGCAACAAAGGACGTGCGCGTATTTACTTAGACACGAATGTGAAGTATATCCATAAGTTACATTTGACGTCATCAGAAGAAAAGAAAAACAGCCGTGGTTTTGGAACGTCACACTTGAACGAGCTTTAACAGCTTCAAAAGAAGAACATAGTAGACATTTCACTGACACTGCGTTCAACTTCTAGTACTAGCGTCTTGGTGATGCCTGTACAAGTCTGATCAACAGAGTCAATAACGCAATCGAAATGACGCCTCGTATTATTGGCTACGCTAATCAGGAACATGTTATTAATGACAAGTTACAATACATGTTATAAGCTATTGCAACCCTTGTATTCGATTGGTTGAGAGTAAAGAATGTGAACCCAAATGATGTTTCAGGCATTAGTTCAATACTAAGTTACCGCTATTTATTTTTTAGCATTCGTTTTACGATGTCATCCACACATGTTGCGCCAATGACTGCGCCAGTCGTTGACGTAACCCTGCGTCAACAATGACGCCTCGTGCGCAGTGCAAGTCGATGGTGACACTCACCTGAGTCACGGCTATAGGAGGCGTTGACTTCCACTGAGATACAGCTTGATACGCCAGCGGGACACGTCACACTGGTCGGGTTATCTGAACAGGAGGGAATTCCCTTATCGGCAGCGATGGCAACATCACTCTCCGAAGTTATATCCATGCATGTGACACACGTTATAGCACTGCCTGGTTCTGTTAAACAACACAATGAAGTTAAGTAGCAGGTTAGCACTGACATGTGTCAACTTCCATGTACCGGTGTGTACGATACACAAGCTTATGAGGAAAACAAAATTATCTGTGCACGAAATATGGAGAGAATCTCGTCCAACAGTAGGGTTTTTCCATCCCCCTAATCCAGCGTTGCCAATTTCAAAATTGATTTCCTTGCTTTTTATTTCTGGGAATTGTGAAAAAAGTATTATAGAAGTTAGACGGAAGTTTTGGGCTATTCCTCATATAATACGCCATTTGTATTATTGTAATCATTATTATTTTAATGATTATTATCATTATTATTATAATTATTATTATCATTATTCTTATTATTATTTGTAATATTAGTAGTAGTAGTACTACTACTACTACTACCAGTAGTAGAAGTAGAAATATTAGTAGCAGTGGTAGTAGTATGTATTCAATTATTCATCGAGTTATTAATTTCTTCTCCTCTTTTTATTCTTTATCGTTCTTCTTCCTTTTCTTCTACTTCCTTCTTCTTTCTTCTTCTTTCTTATTTGCCTTCTTCTTCTTCTCATTTTAAACAGTAAGTACGAACATGCATCATTCTACAAATTAACAGCAACAACATTCAACGAACGCCGAAATTCTCTCAGATAAAGTTTGGTCTAGAGAGGAACTTCTCTGAGCTCCATGGATATTGACCCTAGGGCCCGAATGTGCGCGCGTGTCGCAACTTTTACTCTCAATACGCCATGGTGCAGCTGCTATTTACCTGGGGCGGGCTCAGTCATCGGAACGACCGGTGAGGGCGGGGTCGGAGCGACCGGTGAGGGCGGGGTACACAAATCCTCGCTATCGCACACACAAACGCTGAGGCTGGAATTCAGGTACATCGCACGAAGGTGGGTAGGAAGCACGGTTACTGGGTCTGGCAAACCTGCTCGGATAATTTCGACTGACGCATCGTCTAGGCATACGTCTCCAGCCGGGATCAACTGGCTATACTGCGCGGGGATGCATTCTCGTTCAATGTCTGTCAGGATGATGAGTCCTTCTGCAAACCGATACATTAGACCACGTTATATTGAGGACGATGATGACTATAATTATAATTAGCATAATGATAATAATGATAATGATCGTGATAAATAACATAATTAGGTTTATTTCCTCTGCCCCCAAACCAAAAAAAATTTAAACACAATACATGTATGTCTTAAATCTTGATTTGAGTGATCTTTGAGATGGTCTTACGCAACGTCCAAGTGGTTATCTCATCAACTCAGCTCTCAATTAACATAAGAAAAAGAGGATTTTGGAGGTCCGATGGTCATCGATTAGACAGTGTGTGTTATATAAAGAGCGCAGGTAGCTATAAGTAGTGCAACAGGCCTTTAAAGGTCTTTGCCATGAAACGTGTGACATCTTAATCGCAATCTACCTCTTGAGGTTTCGTACATGAGTTCATAGCAAAGCTCGTAAGTTTTTAAAGGCCTCATCGTTATAGTTTCTTTGCTTGTTTTGTTTCTGAAATATCAATTATAGTTTGTTCTTACCTGTCTCATGCATGAAGTAAAACTTGAAGATCATTGTCCCGCAGCTGGCATTGCCTTTGCAATCTGACTCGGTAGGCTTATTACATGAGCTTACAGCCATAGTTGATATGTTCAAAGCCTCATTGTTGGTTGAATATACCGATTGACAATGGTTACAGGTTAGAGCCTCCCCTGCATTTAGAAAAAGGAACAAAGTAAGTTTGTTTTTCCCCTGGATGTTACTTTATCTCTTTAAACCGCTGACAATTGATTACAGGGACCTTTCGTTTCCTTTAGGTATTAATGGGTTAACAAATCCTTTTTTTTTTAAATAAAAAAAGAAAATATATATTTATAATCGTTGACCAAAATATGCTTGAACCTCATGTCTGAAAAGTACATCGGGCCAGTTTCATGCACTGCCTTCCATGTTCATGAAATAATTGTTGATTCATGTCTTTGTTTTAAAAGAAGCCAGTGTAGTACAATCAGTGTAGGAATTATTACGTTGTAGAACTTTCTGCCACTTTAAAGTGCACGTGCTGGCTGTAGCATTCTGAGCATAATGTTATATTTCATATTGTACTGTATTATATATTATATTATATCATATTATATAATGTTATTCCACGAATGCTTAAGCGCCCTATTATTGGAGCTCAGCTACGGTCGTGGTATTAATGTGATACCTTTTATTAAGTGCAGTAGAGTATACATACATATATATATATATATATATATATATATATATAGTAGCTGCACTATATTAATTTACCTATTGTAATTACTATTGTTAATACTGTATATCATATTTTTTTTCCATTTTATATTGCATTGTAGATTATATCATATGAAATTATGTATTATATGGCAATATATATTATACTATATTAGTCTAATTTGTTCACATCATACTGCATTAAATACAGGGATAAGGTAATTCCCCTGTCTAACTGAGACGACATCAAAGCATGATCAGTAAATACTTCCCAGCGTATTTGTGTATATAAGTACCAGCAAATAGTCAATTGTTAATAGTTAATTATAACGACTGTACTTTTGAAGGCCATTGTGACCGGAGAAAAAATCAACTGCAAGCTGGGGAAATCATACTGCACAGCAGGGGCGGCGATCCCAGTGAGACGATGGAGACGTCCCCCCACCCCTCATTTGTTTTTGTTTGGATATTCCGGATAAGATGATGAACTGTTCAAGCCACGAAAGTATTACAGTCTTGTTTCCACAGTTGTGTTCGCAATGCTTATTGATTGTCCACTGTAATGTATTCTTCATTTGCTTTATTATTACTGCTGACGACAGTACGTTGATGAGAAATTACCCATATTTGAGAACAAAATTTGCTAAATAAAAGGCTTCCCACATGTTACATCATTACTTCTCTATATTACATATCTATCATTGTTTTATTATGCATTCCGAAGTAAAATATCATGTATGAGACAATCTTCTTATGTGGCATGTGGAACAATAATAATAATAATAATAAAGATAGATTTATTGAGCGCATAATAAACCGAGGTTTCTCTATGCGCTTTACAAAGTAAAGTACATGCAAGTACAGGTATAGTTAAATAGTTGCAAATTAAGAGCGAAATATAAAGCAAAAACTTTCATTCAAAAACACCCCCCCCCCCAAAAAAAAAAAAAAAAAAAAAAAAAAAATGAAACATATTATTCGTTTAACATTTTCCCAACATAGTTGTTTTTGCAAACACCCCCAGATATCAGCACTTTTGCGCGAAATTCTTAACAACCATGCGTACACACAAAAACACCTGCTTTGAGACCACCTGGAAAAAAGAAGAAGAGAGTTGAATGTTCGGGGATACCCGCAGCTATCAAGTCTCCCACAAGTCAAGCAGTCGATATATTAATTTCCTCTTCAATAATATAGAGTACACTTACATCTATCATACGTCTCGTTCAGATGCTCAGCGGTAAACTGCAGCACGTTTTATTTGTTTCATTTCTATGGCAAAAAGCTAATTGGCTTCTTACTTCTGTAACTTAAAATAAAGAGCTGAATGAATACGACTTGGACTCTTTTTCTTCTTTTTGCGACGATTTACCGTGTCATTTCTGAACGGGCAATAAATCTTCAGGATTATAGCGAATCATGTAATAGATTGATTCATTTAGAGTGTAAATACATGCTGAATTCTAAACAAATAAACAAAAAATGGAATCCTAGTTCAAACGAATTCTGAAACCAGTGGATTACGGAATAATTTTTAACTGATTATTAAAGATAAAGTTGAGTTCTGGTCATGTGATTGCATTGTGAAAGAAACGGTGTGGAGACTGTCAGAAAAAGTTGATCATCTAGTATATAAGTATTCGTGTATATTGCAAGGTTCTGGAATCATCAAAATGATAAGAAATTTGGCAAAATCTTGGCAAAGTTACCAGCATTGTACACTGAATGATGTATATGGGACTACACGAACACATGGCGAAAAATTCCTACCCGGATTTTTACGATGTTTCATGTCATATTTAGAATATGAAGGCATTTGAAGAGCCATGCTTTTCAGGGAACATGTTTAATCTGATGTTCTTCCACCCTTGCATAATAACAATGATAACGCTCACAAATTATTTGTTACCTCTTTCCAGAACTCAACCTTCTCTTTAACATCCAAAAGAAGTAATTACAATTATGATTTCATTTCCATTTTTGTGGATTTTCTACATGATCTGTATCACAGGCAGTTTTGGAAACGCCCTCCTCTCCAAAAATGAAGGGGGGGGGGGGGTAAGAGAACATCGATAATTCGTTCCGTTGGGGGGGGGGGGGGTAAGGTCACCTTTTTTGGGTCACCCATAAGCACTATTTTTTTTTTTTTTTTTTTTAATTGAGGGTTTTTTCCCCTCCAAAACACAAACACAAACAAAAAATTGGGGGGGGGGGTTCGACCCCCCCCCCCTGCGTACGCGCCTCATCAGGATGATGAACGCGCTAGCGTTGGGTAGGTCAACATTTAGGATAAAGCTAACTTCTGGTCATGCGATTGCATTGTGAAAGAAAAGGTTTGGAATGGATCGGAAAAAGTTGATCATGTAGCATGTAAGTATTGATGTGTACTGCAAGGTTCTGAAGTCATACAAATCATAATAAAGTCGGCCCAATCTTGGTAAAGTAACAAGCACTGTACACAGAAAGATGTATATCGGACTACTTACCTTGATTACTTTATCTTTCTATGCTCATTACTACGCCAGTATACATTTTTTTACCAATATTGTTTGGCAAATGACATTTATTTTTAATCTTGAACATTCAGTGTAAGTCTCGTATGTTTCTTTGATAATTTTTTAATATTTTTTACCAGAACTTAAGTTTATCTTTAATCAGGTGTTACAATTTTATTCCCAATCTGACTTGAAGTTAATTTTCCCTGGTCGCTTAAAACAGTTTACAATTTCGAATACAATTGCTATAAATCAATGCATGAAGGCAGGCAGTTTTGTACATGAAATTATTAAAGGAAAACGTCAAAATAAAGCTAATTTGTAGGCAGTCAAACAAGCAACAGATATTGTATGTGAATCATTTGCTGTTCAAATATATCTTACGTAATGCATACCGAATATAAAACTGCAGCAAAGTAGCCCAACGACGATAAGTAACTTCATCTTAATTTCTGTCATGGGAGAAGGAAATAAGAGAAATTATGATTATTAATAGGTTTGGAAAAGGAGGTAATTATTCTTTATTGGAATTAAAGCGGGCAGTAAATGAAAAATTGACACTTGTATTTTTCTTCTAAAAAACGCTCTGAACACAATTTGATAAATAAATCCAATACAGTATGAATATATAATGACAATTTATTTGTCTTCCATATAGGTAAGTTGAACTTTGCATATTTTAAAAACTATTTAAGGTCTATCAAAAACCAAATAAATCAATATGAAACAAAACAAATATAAATAGAAGAACTATACAAAATAACAACCTAAATGCAAATGACCTATAAACTGGACTGAAGGTGCAGTTATATCGGAGTTCTAAAGTTCCCTCTTCTTTGAACACTCTACGTAAAAAATTCCCGTTATTAAATAAAAGGTAACATTTACTTCATTTTTTCGGTTATGTTAATCTGTTGAATATGTATGGGAGACATTAGATTGAACCTATGGTGTAAACGAGAAAAACAAATACAATCAAAGAAACTTGCATTGGTGCTTACTTTTCGACCTAGACTTAATAAGAGGAATTTAAAACGACTTAGGTTAACAAAAAACAACGTATTAATGAATGATTCGATTTTATAAAATAAGATACCTAATATTGGGTATTTTCAAAGTGAAGGAAGTTATTCGAAAAGAAGTGGTTGAAATGCAACCCAACATGTCACTTACATTTTGTCTGTAAACACCGATTAAAAAGTAAACAGTTCACTAGCTCATCAACTGTTCCGATGCTCCTGATTATCTGTACACAACTAAACGGTTTACATGAATGATCACCCGCTTAAAAAATTTAAAAAACATCTTTACTGTTGATATGGGGCCAGGGGGTACATGTGGGCGGATCCAGATTTTTTTTTATATGAGGGTTAATAAACTTTCATTTGCAAGGAGCAGGCATGAAGTGGGCGTTGCCAAAAAACCCATTTACGGCCCCACTTGGATAGGATTACGTGGTAGGTATATTATATGTACTAGTATGAACTTATTTGAATCTGGAATTGGAAAAATTAATCAATTGGTCAACAAAAATATCCCTTGAGATACACTAAGCTGGCAAACTAGTTTACTTATCAGTTATACCCGAACATGGGTCTAAAACCGCGTTATAAAACAGTCTTCAGACTATATTATTTGTTAAATCCTGTTTTTCAACAATGCTTAACCAAACGCGGAAAAGACAATCATTCCCTAATAGTGGGGGCTGGTAGTATACTAAGGGTTGTTTGGTGCATATTCTTCTAAAAGCACCAAATTTGGCCCAGAGGTAGATTATACCATACCCTATGATTTCTGCCGGACGCCAAGAAGGGCACCCTCTGGGTATGCCATACTGGGCAAATCCAAAATGGCCGCCATCTGAGTAAAAGGTCAAGCGTAGTTTCAAAAGAAAAAGCGCTTGTATGATAATAGTTTATATACTTATGGGGTTTCGGGGGTCAGAGAATCAGATTGTGATGTTCTTTCATCTATTTGAAGTCTCCTTGGGGCTGCCATACTTGTCATATTGGTCAAATCCAAAATGGCCGCCATCTGATAATTACAGGTCAAGTGTAGTTACGAAAGGAAATGGGCTAGTATGATAAAAGTTTTTATATTTTTGGGGTTTTCGGGGTCAGAGAATCTGATAATGATGTTTTTCATCGATTTGAGATCTCCTCGGGTCATACTGGTAATATTGGGCAAATCCAAAATAGCCGCAATCTGAGTTACAGGTCAAGTGTAGATACGAAAGGAAATGGGCCAGTATGATAACAGTTTATATATGTATGGGGTTTTCGGGGTCAGAGAAACTGATCATGATGTTCTTTCGTCGATTTGAGGTATTCTTGAGGCTGCCAAACTGATCATATTGGTCAAATCCAAAATGGCCGCCATCTAATAGTTACAGGTCAATAGGAGTCCCAAAAGGAAACTGAGAGCTCAAATGATAACAGTTTATGTATTTATGGAGTTTTAGGGGTCACAGAATCTGGATATCATGTTCTTTTACCAATTTGAGGTCTACTTGGGGCTGTCATGCTGGTCATATTGGTCAAATCTAATTGGCTGCCACTTTTGAGTAAAAGGTCAAGAGGAGTTCCAAAAGGAAAAGGGCTAGTATGATAAAAAATGTATATAGTAAGGGGGTTTTCGGGGTCAGAGAATCTGATTATGATGTTGCTTGTACCAATTACAGGTCTCCTTGGATATGTCATGCTGGCCATATGGCCAAATAAAAAATTGCCGCCATCCGAGTAAAAGGTCAAGAGTAGTTCCAAAAGGAAAAAGACCAATATGATAAAAGTTGATATTAAAATTCATGGGGTTTCCGGGGTCGGATAATCTGATTATGATGTTCTTTTTTCAATTTTATGTCACCATCCTGTCCTAAGGCTACAATGAGTCCTTTTCCTGGTTGAAGAAGATGAGGAAAGATGCGCCAAATTCACACTTGAGTGGGTATAAATCTTGACCTGCGCCCATATGTTTTATCAATATGCAAACTTTCCTCTGTGAAATGCATAATAAATTCGTTTTCGAGGGTTGGCAATAAAAATAGATAAACAGTAGAAACAGACCATGAATAAAGAAATAAACAGCTTGTTCGATTTGTTTTGAAGCATTATTTCTAAAAAGCCGGACAGCTTAAACTGTATTATCCTTAAAAACAACCTCTCTTACATTGTTATGTAACTAGTCAAGTTTGGCCCTATTTAAAACTCAATGATCTATTACATTAAATTAATCATGAAAAATAATCATTGAATAACAAAGAAGTATTTTGATATTTGCACTAACCTAGACTATTTTGATTGAATTTTGAAACTTTGAAACGCTACTATTACGACTACTCATGTTTAGGAGCGCTGAAAACAAGAGTACCATAGAAACTTAAAATGTCTACGTTATCAATTAACATACCATTACAATCAATTTCGGCGATTGCACTCTCTTTTTAAGATATTGGCACACAAAATGCTGGACTTAGCTCATGCTGCAATCATAATTATAAACCTTTAGTTCAGTCAGGAATCACATGACGTGTACAAAAGTGTTCGACAGGGCCCCCCCCCCCCCCCCCCCCCCCCACTGGCAATAATAATAATAATAATAATGATAATAAATAAATATTTTAAAGAAAAAAACTGCTTATTCACCGGCTGGCTGAGTCGCCGCTAAATATTTTCTCACGAATTAGGCCCCCCCCCCCCCCTCTTGCCGCCGTCTGGATCCGCCAAATTGTCAATATTTGTTTGCATTTTAGCCCGGTTCCCAACATAAAAAAAATCTGTGTGCCCATGCCTTGAGCAAAAATGCATGGCCGTCCAGAGGATTTGTTAATGTTTGGGACCGGGCTAAAAATTTCCTTTGTGTTTTTTAAATTTATGGAAACTGCCCCCTGCCCTAGCTCCCGCTGCGTACACTCATGGTTCAGTGACAAAGCAATGGCCTCGTAATTGTGAGGCCCCAGGATCAAAACCGTGTCGATGTGCTATATTAGTGCCCTTTTGTTGGGCATTAATCCTCATTACTGTCATTTAAGGGCGTAGGTCCCCTAATTGATAGGCATAGTAGCATACACTTGCTTTAGCAGTCACGCAAAACACACATTGGCAAATTATTATTCAATACAATCTGAGAATGTACCCTATTATCTAGATCTATTATTTTTAAAATCTTTTAAAAATAATTCCATATATTGGGGTAAAACAAAAATATTCCAACTATATGAGCGACAGTGTATATATATATATATATATATATCTCTCTTTATCTCTCTCTCTCTCTCTCTCTCTCCCAACGTATATATATATGTTTATCTACCTACCTATCTATCTATCCAGCTATACCATGTATCTATCTATTAATCCTTTTTTCTCTCCCTCTTGCAGTAACATTTTATATTTTGTTTCATACTTTTTCTTTCTCTGTCTAGTGTATGTTTATTCTTTATTCTGCATCATTATGCTACTAATTTAATTGAGTGAACTTACACTCAATTCGCCCTCCTTTTTATGTTAAATCATTTATTTGCGTTTTGTTGTGGCAAAATTTACTATGCTTTGTTAAATGTGCTTATATTCAAATGCATGATGCGCGAAATGAGAGAAAAACTGCTAATAAATTTTCCATAAATTAACATTTAATATATACCTTTTATGAGTTAGCATAAAAACATGGATCAGCAATATAACACTTTAGAGAGATGAAAGGAGCAAAATGCAATAATATTGTCGGTACATAATAATGTCTGAATATTTGTTCTCCATGAAAGAATTTGCAATATTTTTTCTGCTTGAACATTAAAATATTCAGCAGATATTAAATGTATAACGAAGAAACGATGATAGCCAAATACGATAAAATTGTCTATTCAAACAAACTAATGTTATGTTAATCCAATACATAGACATTTAAAAACCATATGGCTATGCATAAGCCAATATAAAGATGAGAACAACAACATGAAACAATCAGTTACATTGTATGACGAAGAAGAACAATTGCTGACTACGCAGCCGGTGTTACAGGCTTCGAGATAATTTATATTAATACACATTGATGGAAACCACCAAACATTCATCGCACCAAGAAACACCTCGTGGGCCCAGTTACAAGGGGGCGTCAGTAACTGGAGCAGGGCGGCAGCTACCCCCCCCCCCCCCCCCCACAAAAAACACACACACGAACGCAGACATACCCGAACAACCCCAGCACCACACCACAACCACAAATACTACCATACAATCCGTTTAGTATGAATCTCCGCTCCTGATTTTATATCTGGAAATTATAATACAGGGGTTTAATCGATACTTCATGTTAAATAAATAGTTAGCAGGGATAAATACATCATGCTGGATAGAAATTCAATTTAAATTCTACTCAATTATTGCTAATTGCATTCAAATTCACATTTGAGAACATTAGTTGTGACACATGCATCTCTATGCGTGCACTAGCGTATTCATAGGTCAGATTATGGCGCCAAGAAATGGACCCTGTTTCATAAAACTTGATATCAATATCATTAACAAGCTACTGTTATAAGCTACTGAGATCAAGACATCTGATTGGCTGAGAGCAAATTTGTCATAGAAATGTTGCATTTTTTATAGATAAAAAAAATTATGAAACGGGTCCCTGTTCCCCTTCCAAGTTTGGCCAAACTCTGTATTAAATGGGCTTGTATTATCTGCATGGTTGGGAATCTCAACACATTCTTACTGCTTGAAAATAAACATTGAGATAACGACATTTAGGATCGAGGCAACAGCAAAGGCGTAACTTGCGCCAAGCCCTGCAGCCGAGGACACCAGATCACAGTCGCGCGGTGTAGTATTGTCTGCGAGAGGGGAAGGCGGCATGCAGTTTTCGGCGCCGTCACAGACGCAGAGGGTAACGCCAGAGATGCTCTCGAAAGTCAAGTCATCTCCATCTGACATCACGGCCAGCGAATCAGCCGCTTTCAAGTACTCTTCCGCACTTGCTTTGTCGAGGCATGCATCTCCCTGGGGGATCAAGGAAGCTCCTTCTAGGGATGCACATCCACGTTGCTCCTTTGTCAGCATCACATTAGGCCCTACATTTGAAATCAGATTAGATATGACGATATATAATTATAATAACGACAACTTATAGTAATTGTAAAAATTAAGTTAACTTTTATTTCGCAGGTAAGAATAAAAACAGTGAAAATAGTTTACAGATGGCAACTTCTCTAAAAGGCAAAATATTGCTTATCGACGTGCTAATCTGAATGACATTTATTGATATACTGATTTGTTCAATTATACGCAATTAAAATGAGACATGGTTCCTGAGGCATCATGTACCTAACATAAAGCTGCAACACCGAATTATTTTGTTGCTATGTAAGGGTATAGGGAGTGGCTAATCCAGGGGGTAGGGCGGTCCCCCTCCCCTGTGAAAAACAGGTAAAAACGCGTATTCACTGGCTGGCTGTTACGCCGCTAAATATTTTCTCACGAATTGGGCCCCCTCTTTGGCCCCCTCCCCTGCCGCCGGCTGGATCCACCCCTGGGCACTGGCACCTTTAACTACTAGCGTCTTGGTGATGCCTTTACAAGCCTGATCAACGCTGTCAATGCCGCAATGACGCCTCATATATTAAATAGCCTACGCTAATCAGGAACTTGTTATCATTGACAAGTTACAATACATGTTATAAGCTATTGCAACCCTTGTATTCGATTGGTTGAAAGTAAATTTGTTAAATAACTTTGGCATTTGTTATTGATATGATGTTTTTATGGCAGTATACAGAAGCAGGGCCGAAGAATGTAAACCCAAATGATGTTCGTGACATTAGTTTAATACTATAATACCACTTTTTATTTTTTAGCATTCGTTATACGATGTCATTCCCACATGTTGCGCCAATGACTGCGCCAGTTGTTGCGCCAATAACTGCGCCAGTTGTTGACGTAACCCTGCGTCAACAATGACACCTCGTAAGCAGCGCACGTCGATGGTGACGCTCACCTGAGTCACGGCTATAGGAGGCGTTGACTTCCACTGAGATACAGCTTGATACGCCAGCGGGACACGTCACACTGGTCGGGTTATCTGAACAGGAGGGAATTCCCTTGTCGGCAGCGATGGCAACATCACTCTCCGAAGTAATATCCATGCAGGTGACACACGTTATAGCACTGCCTGGTTCTGTTAAACGACAAAATGAAGTTAAAGATAAACTCCAGTTCTGGTAATGCGATTGCATTGTGAAAGAAAAGGTGTGGAATGGATCAAAAACAGTTGATCATGTAGCATGTAAGTATTGGTGTGCACTGCAAGGTTCTGGAGTCATCAAAATCATAATAAATTTGGCCGAGTCTTGGTAAAGTAACAAGCACTGTACACAGAAAGCAATATATGGGACAACACACATGGTGTCGGGGCTAGTACTACCTTGATTTCCTTGTCTTTCTATGCTCATTACTCAGCCAGTATACATTTTCTTCCAAAATTGTTTGGCACATGTCATTTATTTGTAATCTTGAACATTCAGTGTAAGTTTCGTTTGATTCTGTGAGAATTAATTTTTTTTAAAAACCAGAACTGGAGTTTATCTTTAAGTAGCAGGTTAGCATAAATTATTTTTAGATTGATCGTATTACAGCGTGACTATGAGTAACGATCGCAACGCCAAAGCTGTACCGGTGTGTACGATACACAAGCTTATGAGGAAAACAAAATTATCTGTGCACGAAATATGGAGAGAATCTCGAGTAACAGTAGGTTTTTTTCCATCGCCCTAATCCAGCGTTGCCAATTTCAAAATTGATTTCCTTTCTTATTATTTCTGAGAATTGTGAAAAAAGTATAATAGAAGTTGGACGGATGTTTTGGGCTGTTCCTTAGATAATACGCCATTTGTATTATTATAATCATTATTATTTTAATGATTATTATCATTATTCCTATTATTATTTGTAATATTAGGAGTAGTAGTAGTAGTACTACTACTACTACTACCAGTAGTAGAAGTAGAAATATAAGTAGCAGTAGTAGTAGTATGTATTTATTTCTTCTCCTTTTTTATTCTTCATCGTTCTTCTTCCTTTTCTGCTACATCTTTCTTCTTTCTTCTTCTTTCTTATTTGCCTTCTTTTTCTCATTTCAAAAATGGAGTACGAACATGCAAACATTTTCCAAATTAACAGCAACAACATTCAAGGAGCGCCGAAATTCTCTCGGATAGAGTTTGGTCTAGAGAGGAGCTTCTCTGAGCCCCCCCCCCCCCCCCACTCAATGTTATATAGGGTACGCATATGCTCGTTCCCTCTTTTTGAAAGCACCCCCTATCTGAGGACTGCCAATATTTCCGAACCCCCCTTTCGCGGGCATTTCGCAGGCTTTTCCTGCCTTGGAGACCCTCCTAAATCAGGAAAAATGCTCAATGTACCCCCCTAAATTCGGAATAATTTCTCAGGAGTTCAAAGACATGAGAGAAAAAGAAAAAAAAACACCCTCTTTTTAAAGAAATCTCCGGGTGAAAAGTCAAATACACCCTTTTTTTTTTTTACAATTCTCGGGCCGGACTTTGTCGCACGAAAAGTACCCCTTTACCGGACAATTTGGCAACACGCATGCGGTCATTCCGACCTCTGAGTGGGGGGGGGGGCGGGCTCTGAGCTCCATGAATATTGACCCTAGGGCGCGAATGTGCGCGCGTGTCACAACTTTCACTCTCAATACGCCATGGTGCAGCGACTATTTACCTGGGGAAGGCTCAGACATCGGAACAACCGGTGAGGGCGGGGTCGGAGCGACTGGTAAGGGCGGGGTACACAGGTCCTCGCTGTCACACACACAAAAGCTTAAGCTGGAATTCAGGTACATCGCACGAAGAACGGGCGGAAGCACTGATTCTGGGTCTGGCAAATCTGCTTTGATAATTTCGACTGACGCATCGTCTAGGCATACGTCTCCACTCGGGATCAACTGGCTATACTGCCCGGTGTTGCATCCTCGTTCAAAGTCCGTCATGACGATGAGTCCTTCTGCAAGCCGATACATTAGACCATGTTATATTGAGGACGATGATGATTATAACTATAATCAGCATAATGATAATAATGATAATGATCGTGATCAAAATAAACATCATTAGGTTTATATCGTCTGCCCAAAAACCCAAAATATGTGTGTGTCTTAAATCTTGATTTGAGGGATCTTTGAGATGCTCTTTCAAGGTCATTCCGTGAACTTACAAGCAGTCGCGTATTACGTTTAACCCTAAGTAGAAATTCCTACTCCTAGTCAAACAACCTTTTACAGCCACACTGTATTACTTGTAGCTACTTGCGCCCTTTATATAAAAAACAATGCATAATCGGTGACCATTGGTCCCCTATTATCCTCTTTTTCTTATGTTAATTGAGAGCTTAGTTGATGAGATAGCCACCTGTTAGTGACCACCCTGGGTGGTCTAATCCCTCCTGACCAAACTAGTGCAGGCGGTCTTTAACCTCTGCATTCGATGCCATTGGTGAACGTTGTATTTTTAGTGGTGAAGTCAGTGAAGGTGTCATTGAAGTATTTATTAAGTGTTCTTAACTAACTTCATGCACCTTGTGACATCTTAATCGCAATCTACCTCTCGAGGCTTCGTACATGAGTTCATAGCAAAGCTCGTCCATTTTCTAAAGACCTCATCGTTATAGTTTCTTTGCTTGTTTGGTTTCTGAAATATCTATTTTAGTTTGTTCTTACCTGTCTTATGCATGAAGTTAAACTTGTAGATCATTGTCCCGCAGCTGGCATTTCCTTTGCAATCTGTCTGTGTAGGCTTCGTACATGAGTTTTTAGCGATACTTGATATGTTCAAAACCTCATCATTAGTTGAATATATCGCTACGCACTGGTCGCAGGTTAGGGCCTCCCCTGCATTCAGAAAAAGAACGAATTAAAATTCTTCTCCTTGATGTTACTCTATCTCTTTTACCCGTGATTAAATACAGAGACCTTTCGTTCCCTTTAGGTATTAATGGGTTAACAAATATTTATTTTAAATAAAATTACAAAATTTATATATTTTATCGTTGACCGAAATCTGCCTGAATCTCATGTCTAAAAGTACATCGGTCCAGATCCATGCACTACCTTCCCTGTTGACGACATAATTTGGGATTCATTTCTTTGTTTTACAAGAAGCCAGTGTAGTACATTAAGTGTAGGAATTATTAAATTGTAGCACTTTCTGCCACTTGAAAGAACACGTGCTGGTTGCAGCATTCTGAGCATAATGTTATATTTCATTTTCTATTGTATTCTATATTATATCGTATTATATCATATTTTTTCTTGAATGCTTGCGCCTTATTAACCCTAATAACCCTCCACGATATGTCTGATTGTTCAGGAACGCATATGGATGGCGCCCTGCCGATCGCTGACCTTTTTTCTTTCGAGTCCTGCGAATCTTTAACCAAAACAAATTGAAGATCGGACCTACAGTTACAAGGTCACGTGACCTTTTGTCTTTGCATGTCAGCCCCAAAATAGCTCATTTTTTTATTTGTGTAGAAAGCATAAGGAAATGCCATTTTTCTTAAAGAAAGATCAAACATTGGTTACTGGGTCTTGTTTAAAGTTTAGGTGGTTGTTTTGAGGTCAAAATAGTTGAATTGTAGTTAGAAAAGAAATAAAACAACAAAAACAACAAAAATTATAAGAAATTATCAAAACAAGAGATAACATAAGGAATAGGCTGGCTCTTCCAAATTGTTTTGTCGCATTATTATTCCAAATGGTCTTATGAATATATGTAGTGAAAAAGAATACTTAAATATGAAAAATATATGATTTATGGGTAAAATTGTGATTGTATGACCTCATTTGCATAAATTACCATAAATATGCAAATGAGTAATTTTTTTCAAAAAATTGAAATTATCATATTATGCTTTACACTTCACTTGACATGCGTGCACACTTTCGCGGAGATCGGCCGTTTCACGGCCAAGATCTTAAGGGGGGCATAATGCCCCCTCCCCGGCCGTACTAAGACCTCAAATAGCCCGGCCTTTTTAGGGTCAATGGAGCTAAGCTACGACCGTGATAATAAAGTGATACACATACAGTAGGATTGCGAGTGCACTATGTGAGAGAGAGAGAGAGAGAGAATTGAGCATTCCTGAAAAAGGATTCTCGGTTATCTTTCTTGAGGGTGTGTGTAGTTCTGAAAAGGACTGTTTGTGTAGTCTTGAAACAGACTGTTGGTTATCTTTCTTAGCTTATAGTTCTAAGGAGAACTATAGTGCTTATAGCGCTCCCGCCACTCATCCTTTCCAAGCTCTATAGTTCTCCTTAGATCTATGAGCTAAGAAAGATAACCAACAGTCTTTTGCAAGGCATAACATCAAAATATATCTATAGTACATTGTTAAAAATGAGAACGGAAAAATCTTATGCTACATGCAACTTAGAACGTACATACAATATGGTCGAAAATGAGACGAGAACAATTTTCTTAAGACCCCGAAAATCCACTTTGGACAGAAAGCTTATGGAATTTCAATATAAAATGTTATATAACTTAATGAGCAATCTTTGCTCCTTTTGCAATAAACACGAAGAAACCTATGAGCATCTGTTTTTACCTGTGAACAGGTAGCAAATATTTGGAAGGACTGAGGTGACCTTTTTGCTTTATCAGCATTAACAAATCTACACTGGCAAGAAATTCATATAGGAATAAAAAGATCCAATGTGGGAGGAGAACAACTGTTAAATCACATTATTCTTTTAACAAAACATATGATTTTTAAATATAGTTCAACTATAAATAGACCCCCAATTCCTCAAGAAAAAAAAAAAATAGAAAATAGGCAAGAAGAAAAGGAATTAGCGGGGGAGAAAGGCACTTAATTGGTCTTAAGGAAAAGGAAGAGACGGGATTTCCAACAAATGTGTAGATGTGAATGGCCGGGAAGGGAGGAGGGGGGGGGGTGGTTGTTGAGCTTTGGAATGGGGGGGGGGGGGAGGGATATGTAAGTTTGTATGTGTGTCTGAGTATGTGAGCGTGTGTGGTATGTCTGTCTGTCTGTAGGTAACTCTTTGATTTATAATATTTGTTCAGTATTATTGATTTGTAAACATTATGTACTGTGTATTTTTTGAGAGATGTACAATTTTCTTTATATTTTGATATGTTATGTAAATCAATGAAGCTGTATGTTTGTTTGTTATATATTTTGTACTGAATGAATACAATAAAACAAAGCTACAAAACAAACAAAAAATGACCATAGGATAATAACCTGTAGTTATCCAAATTTCGCGTTAGGCTAAATAAATGCATGGCCACGTGTACGCTTTCAACCAATCATTTGATTAGGACGTACGTCATCGTTTTATAATCGGTTTTAACGACTGTACTTTTGAAGGTCATTGTGACCGGGGGAAAATTCAACTGCGAGCGGGTGAAAAATTCAACTACGAGCTGGGGAAATCATACTGCATAGCAGGGGCAGCGATCCCGGTAAGACGATTAGGACGTCCCCCTCTCCTCAATTTTGTTAGGAGGCCCCCACTCCCCCCCCCCCCGGAAAATTTGAAAAAGGGCACACACAAAAAGGTATAGCAAATACTGAGTAAAGACTGCAACGCACTTTAAAGCTCTGAAAGGTCCAAGAGTGCAGCGTTTAGACTAATAATAATACACACATCTTCTCGCTCGGTCGCTATTCTCCGTGGCATAATATCCTTCAAAATGTAGCAGTAAATATTGAAGGAAATCTGTATTCCGTAGGTATCACATAACAACAGTTTTCACTGATTTGTAACATGGCACTTAGCAAAGATGTCTCCATTAGATTTGATTACATTACGAGAATGGCCTATTTCCACGAATGACCATTAATACAAATACATAAAATACATCATATACCTCACTTAAGTGATCCAGCAATCTGATTGGTCGAAATTGCATTCATAAACTTTAACTGTTCCCGAAAATTCCCAGTAACCATGGTTAAAACAGTTCTAAAATCCCAATAACCATGGTTACCGGGAAGCGACTTTGCGTTTTACACCCTGGCCTGGACATTTTCCCGGTAAATAGCAATAAAACTGCTTGAATGAGTCTAGTCTACGCTCCTCGATCGGGCGCGCCAGTTCCAAATCGAATCGTACATGCACAGACGTACGTCGATGCAGCATTTATACACACCGTACGCAGCTGCAATACTGAAGATTAAGGGAGAAGATATAGGATTTCAAGTTCAGAACAACAAGTTAAGAAGCTTATTTCTACTATTGTTTGCTTTCACTTTTACTACATATTTCTTCTTTATATAACTATTTATGCATACACATACTCCTGTATCTTTTGTATTACTTCTCTGACATTGAAGGATTAGATTACCTTCACGAAAAAAAAGTATATGAATGTAAAGCAGTAAATAAAGTGCAAATGAATTCATGTAAAACTGGTGTATAATTTCCTTTATATGTTATGTGTCTGTACATTACACTAGACAAAGTGATGAATGGAAAAAGAGAGAAAGAGAGGTCTTATAAACAAATATCATGAATTTAAAATGAGAAAGAGAGAAAGGGAGAGAGAGACAGAGGTCTTAGAAACAAATATGAATTCAAGAAGTGAGAAAGAGAGGGGGTCTTAGAAACAAATATCATGAATTGAGAGCTAGAGAGAGAGAGAGGTCTTAGAAACAAATATCAAGAAATGAGAAAGAGAGGGGGGGGGGGTCTTAGAAACAAATATGAAGAGAGAGAGAGAGGCCTTAGAAACAAATATGAAGAGGGGGTTAATGAGAGAGAAAGAAAGAGGGGTCTGAGAAATACATACGAGAGAGAGAGTGGGTCGAGAGAGAGAGGTCTTAGAAAACAAATATGAATAGAGATGGGGGGGGGGGGGGGCGGGGGAGAAATGGGTCTTAGAAAACAAATATGAAGAGAGATGAGGGGGGGGGGGGAGGTCTTAGAAAACAAATATAAAGGGAGAGGGGTCAAGAGAATTAGAGAAATTAGGTCTTAGAAACAAATGACATGAATTTAAAAAATGAAAGACGTGATCCCACAATAATAGAAAATGGTACGAGTGCAATATTTAAATCACAGTTTATGTATTACATTACCATTACACATATTATGTCGAGTGTAGTCTGTGTATGTGTCGATATGTGTACACGTGTGTTAGGGGGGGGGGGGGGGTCCGAATCAGCAAATGGTTTGAAAGTAGGCTACACGTCAAAAATTGAAACCCTGAAGAAGGCGGAATTAAACCACAAAAACCATAATATTATTTGGTTTCTCTCTTTCCTTACTTTGATTAATTCCTTCTCTAATTTCTCTCTTTCTTTCAAGTTAGTTTTTGTTTTCTCTCTCTGCTTATGACATTCTTTGTTTCCTCTCTGTTCTTTAATTATTTATTGTTTTTCTCTATTTCCTTCTGTTGTTATTCGTTGTTTTTCTCTCACTCGTACGTCTCGATACAAAAGTACATGTACCGCGTACCGCGACACTGGACATATAGGACGTACGTTGAGCATTGCAGAAGAGCTACGTGCGCGCGCAATATCTTGTCATGGATAGACTTTTCCCAGTCGGTTCCTTGAAATTTATTGGGAAAAGGTCCAGGCCAGGGTGTAAAACGCAAAGTCGCTACCGGGAAAATAGTTCAGTCTCCATGGTTACCCCATAGGTTTACATGTTAAAAAATGGTCTGAGCGATCGAGGATACCGTACGTGTGCGAAGAATTGGTCGGTAATTGCAATACAATTGAATCTCGATCGATCTTACCGACAATTTTATCTTGCATTGTTGACATGAAGACGAAAATAAACTTCCAAAAACAAAAAAAACAACATCTGCCGATAGATCTTGATCTAAGTTCGTGCCAATATGCATTGCAAAAGTAAAAGAAGGGCCCGTTTAATGGAGCAGCGGCGAAGCATCTACCACGCGGAGCCGTTTTCAATCCATTTTAATGTATATATTAGAGAAAACTGCAACAAATGCAGAGCGCGCTGGCCGAGCGGTTTAAGGCGCTGATTTTAGTTTCATCACCTTTTGTACGCAAGAGATCGAATCTCATCTTCGACAAAACTTTTTTTATTTTGTATTTTTTATTTTTTAGTCTATTTTTTTTCGGCATATAAAAGTAATAATGACTGCTTTAATATTCGAGAAATAGTTGTTTTTATACGCTCTCGGGAAGGTTACAATTGGGCTATTGCCATCGGCACGCCTCGGGTAATAGCACAATTCTAACCTTCCCTTGAGCGTATAAAAACAACTATTTCTCTCAAAGCAGTCATTAATTCTATAATGTTAACCAAGAAATGTTTTCAGCAACTAGGCAGAATCGGATATTTTGGATAACATGATGAACTGTTTTAAGTCACGAGTCTTACAATTTTATTTCCACAGTCGTGTTCGCAACGCTCATTGATTGTCCACTGTAATTTATTCTTCATCTGCTTATTTTTTTTCTGTTGACGACAGTAAGTTGATAAGAAATTACCCATATTTGAGAACAAATTTTGTTTAATAAAAGGCTTCTCATAAGTTACATCATCATTATTTCTCTATGTTACATGTATGTCATTGTTGTATTATGCATTCCCTTGTTAAATCTTATTAGACAATCTTGATATATGGAAACCAAGTTTTTTCACCCAGAATTCAAACATTTTTAGACAGGTATGATAAGGACTCTAAATATAACTTTGAACTAGGATCATAGGGTACATATTCATTAAAAGCACACAAACAAAACAGAGCAAACAAACAAATGATTCGTTATTACACAATTTCCCAACATAGTGAGAAATAATCGCTTTCCGACAATCTTCCCCAACATCCCTAGAATGTACCCCTTGCGCGCGCAATTTCTAACAACCATGCGAACACAGAGAAACCTGCATTGATACCACCTGGACAAAAAAGAGGGTTGAATGTTCGGAGATACCCGCATCTATCAAGTCTCCCTCAAGTCAAGCAGTCCTTATTACCAGGATTACGATAGATTAATTTCCTCTTCAATAATATAAATTACATTTACATCTATCAAATGCCTCATTGAACCGCAGCAGGTTTTATTTGTTTCATTTTTTATGACATAAATTTGTTAGGCTTCTTATCTCTGAAACTTATGATAGAGAGCTGAGTGAATGTGAGTTGGACCTTTTTTTTGCGACTGTTAACCGTTTCACATTTGAACGAGCAATGAATCTACACGATTTTAACGAGTAATATTATAACAGATCGATTCGTTTTCCAGTGTAAATACAAGCTGAATTCTAAAGAAATAAACAAAAGATGGCATCAAATTACAAATCAATTCGGAAACCAGTGGATTACGGAATAATTTTGAATTGATTAACCTCCAAAAGAAGAGGGTGACGCATATGACTGTTACCACAAAGGCAAATACCCCCCTATTGCGGTCAATTTCAAGGACATTTTGTGATATTTAACCCACTTGTTTACGCCAACTTTGAAATACCACTATTGATTGTAAGGACACTTTCGAAAATTTACCCCTATTTTACCTTGTTTCAAGGACAAGACTCGGCTCCGAGAATTTTTCTTCCCGGTTTTCTCTTTTCCCTTTGCCTGACCCCTATTTATCAATTTCGAGGACACCTATGCACCCCTTTTTTTTCTATATTTCGAGGAATATTTTGTCCGCGGACATTGCTTGAAATTGACCCCTTTTTCCTCGATTTTGGTAACGGTCATGCGGTCCCTAAGTCACAGTGAGTGACCCCACCGGGACTACCTCACTCATACATATACTGCCATTTGCTGTTCACATTGTCCCTATGTGTCGACGGCCATGTCCATAATGCGTGCTAACCTGCCTGAAGGAACTGAGTTTAGGTACGCCTTCACCGAAATATGGCGCAATTGATGGTATATTACAGCAGTGGTTGTGATGTCAATGACATTCCCTGCCTTTAAGCGATTAGTTCCTACTGGTTTCAGAATAAAGCACTTCTTAGTTAAAGGTATAGACCAGTTTTGGAAACGCCCTCCTCTCATAAAAATGAAATGGAAGCTCTTACTACCAATCATGTGAAAGAATTATGTTTTGACTAATACGTGATGATACAAATTTTGCCGGGAAACCGCCTTCTAATTGATATATTTGGTAAATTATTATATTTACCCGGACTGGATAGATATCACGTATAGCCATTTACATCTTTCTGTGTACAGTGCTTGTAACTTTACCAAGATTGGGCCAAAATTATTATCATTTTGATGATTCCAGAACCTGGCAGTATACACACCAATACTTATATGCTAGATGATTAACCTTTTTCTGATCGATTCCACAACGTTTCTTGCACAATGCAATCGCATGACCATAACTGGTCTATACCTTTAAGTTAAATGTAAAACTGAACGTTTCAGGAATGTATGCATCCTGTTCAGAAATGGCGAAGGGTTCATGCAATTCTTTAAAAAGTATTCACCAGCTAAATCAGCTATAAACCAATGCCCATGATCAAGATGATGAACGCGCTAGCGTTTGGTCGGTCAACATTAGTTCCGGGGGCGGGGAGGGGGGCGTTTCACAAAACTTGTCATCAGTGGCAAATGACAGTTTTTGTTAAAAGCTACTGAAATCCGTGCTTCTGAATGGTTATCAGCAGATTTGTTACTAATTTTTGTCTTTTGTCATTGAAAAAAGGCTTTGTGAAACGGGCCCCAGGTCATGCGATTGCATTGTGAAAGAAAAGGTGTGGAATGGATCACAAAAAGTTAATCATGTAGCATGTAAGTACTGATGTGTACTGCAAGGTTCTGAAGTCATCAAAATCATATTAAATTCGACCCAGTCTTTGTAAAGTAACAAGCACTGTACACATAAAGGTGTATATGGGACTACACAAATGGTGTCGGGGGCTACCTACCTTGATTTCTTTATCTTTATATGCCCATTACTCAGCCAGAATACATTTTTTGCCAAAATTGTTTGGCAAATGACATTTATTTGTAATCTTGAACATTCAGTGTAAATTTCGTTTGTTTCTATAAGAATTTTTATTTTATTTTTTGTTTTACCAAAACTCAATTTTATTTGTAATGAAGTGTTACAAAATATTAATTCATTCCCAATCTGAATTGAAGTTAATTTTCCCAGGTCGCTTAAAAGAGTTTACAATTTCGAATATAATTGTTATAAATCAATGCATTAAGGCGGGCAATTTTATACATTAAATTATTAAAGAAAAACGTCAAAATAAAGCTAATTTGTAGGCAGTCAAACAAGCAACAGATATTTTACGTGGATCATTTGCTGTTCTAATATATTATGTAATACATACCGAATATAAAAATGCAGCAAAGTAGCCCAACGACGATAAGTAACTTCATCTTGATTTCTGTCATGGGAGAAGGAAATAAGAGAAATTATGCCTATCAATAGGTTTGAAAATGAAGGTGATTGTTCTTTATTGGAATTAAAGCGGGCAGTAGATATAGGAATTAACAGTTGTACTTTCTTCTAAAAAAACGCTCTGAACACATTTTGATAAATAAATCAAATACGGTACGAATATATATTTACAATTTATTTGTCCTCTGGTACGTTGAACTTTGCATATTTAAAAAACTATTTAACGTCAATCAAAAACCGAATGAATTAATATGAAACTAAAGCATATATAAATAGAAGGACTATACAAAATAACACTCCAAATGCAAATGGCATATAAAGTGGACTGAAGGTTTTGTTATATCGGAGTATTAAACTTAAGTTTTCTTTTCTTTTAACACTCTATGTAAAATTCCCCGCTATTAAATAAAAGGTAACATTTACTTCAATTTGTTTTCGGTTATGTTAATCTGTTGAATATGTATGGGGGAAATTATATTGAACCCATGGTGTAAACGAGAAAAACAAATACAATCAAAGAAACTTGCATGGGTGCTTACTTTTCGACCTACACTTAATAAGAGGAATTTATAACGACTTAGGTTAACAAAAAACAACGTATTAATGAACGATTCGATTTTCTAAAATAAGATACCTAATATTGGGTATTTTCAAAGTGAAGGAAGTTATTCGAAAAAGAAGGGGTAACATGTCACTTACATTTTGTCTGTAAACACCGATTAAAAAGTAAACTGTCCACTAGCTCATCAACTGGTCCGATGCTCCTGATTATTTGTACACAACTAAACGTTTTACATGAAAGATCACCCGCTTAAATACAAAATGAAAACTGTACAGTTGATATGGGGCCAGGGGGCTACATGTGGGCGGATCCAGATTTTTTTTTATATGAGGGTGAATAAACTTTCATTTGCAAGGAGCAGGGATGAAGTGCGAAGGCATTGCAACACAAAAAACCGTTTACGACCTCACTTGGGTAGGAGTACGTGGTAGGTATATTATATGTACTGGTATGAACTTTTTTGATACTGGAATTGGAAAATGAGTCCATTGGTCAACAAAAATACCCCTTGAGATACACTAGCTGGCTAACTAGTTTACTTATCAGTTACAACCGACCAGTGGTCTAAAACCGCGTTATAAAACAGTCTTCAGACTATATTCTTGTGTTAATCCCGATTTTCAACAATGCTTAACCACAAGCGGCAAAGACAATCATTCTCTAAGGCATTTGTAAGATTCTCTCATTTTAGTCGGTAAACTTCAAACGCTCTCCCAAAATATTGCATATAATTTAATTTCCATATCAAAACCTCCAGTTCATATCTCTTTATTTCTTGTTAAATCTATAGTAGATTTAAGAATGATTCTTAAAACTCTGTGTACTTAAGTTCGATGCTTTATATTTAATGATGTTATCCTTCGTATACTGAACTACCGTTATTTGATCGTTGTTAGTTCTTAAAGGTAAAGACCAGTATTGGAAACGCACCAATTTCAAAAAAATGAAATGGAAGCTCTTATTACCAATCATGTGAAAGAGTATGTTTTGACTAATACATGATGATAAACAATTTGCCGGGAAACCGCCTACTAATTGATATATTTGGTAAATTAGATTATCTATTGGTGTGTGAGAGATAAACGCACGTGTTGCGCCCGTGTACGTAGTCCCATATACATTTTTTTCTGTGTACAGTGCTTGTAACTTTACGAAGACTGAGCCAAATTTCTTTTCATTTTGATGATTCCAGAACCTTGCAGTACACACCAATACTTATATGCTAGATGATCAACCTTTTTTGATCGATTCCACAACGTTTCTTTCACAATACAATCGCATGACCATAGCTGTTCTTTATCTTTAAGTTGTATGATGTAATTGATTGTGTATTCATTTGCTGTTACATTTTCCATTAATGCTTTCAATATTGAAGATCGCTTTGAAAAATTCGCTAAAAGCGCTTGATATATACAGTGTATATGATCATTGTATATAACTTCCTGTATTTATTATTATTACTGTTATTATTATTAACTGTATTTCAAGTACTAACGTTCAAGTGAAACAAACAATGCACAGTTATTCTCCCTTTGACGTAGTGATTTTTTTCAATATTTAAAACTCGTCATTTTCTTTTATTACACAATTAGTAATACTGTTGTTAATGTTGCCTTGAAATTTGATAGAACTGTGTTACTATCATAATTATTTCCCATTGTGTATATTAATGCAAGTACTGTTTAATGATCTACTTTTATATTGAGTTTTTTTTTCTCACCCACAGAGCCCCTAGTAGTTATAGCCTTTTGTTGATTGATGAAATAAAAAGTACAGTCGATGATAAAATTGGCAAGTGAGGTTCATGGGAAGACACATTCATTTAAATGCATAAGTTGCAATTATTTATATGTTCAGTGTCAGGATTTTACTATGAAACCGGGGAAAAAGGGTTTTACAAAAGTACAATGCATCATAATGGGCTGCATTTTATGTGTTCGTTTGTTTTTATTTCCGAAATCCATATATTCATACAAGTTTTTAAAACATACATATAAAACACATTTCAAATGATAAGAAAGTAAGTAAATGTGTAAAGTATAGACAAACGGTTGGATAGCCCATTTCAGAACAATTTCAAAATGTTCCTGTTCTTCCATGCACTTCAATTTTCCAGCGGTTTGTTAAAAGCGCACAAGGATGAGTCTTTGTTAAACTAAAGAAAATACACTAGAATGAAAACACAGAGGAACCACGTTTATTGGAGGATAACTTCATTTATTTTATAAGAGAAAGACATTACAAGTTTGGCGTCAGAAGTCTACGATGGCACCAGGAAAAGTATAATTAAACTCAAAATTACAGTGTTATATAATGAGCAGCATACTTGTCTATTATGATACCAGCATTATGTTGTAAGGGCCTCTTGTTCAAAGAATAAAAAGACAGTAGATGGGAAAATAGTCAACTAAAGTTTAATAGACATCGGAGGATAAGCTCATTTAAGTTTACGACGTTATGTGATTAATACTGGTTTGTGCCACCAGTCTACGTTGACCCTCTCAAAGAAGCTATCAAATTAATTACTACTTACATGGCCATATAATAGACAGTATAGCTATTGCATTTCAATTTAGAAACCGGCTGCCATAAGGGCTCCCGTTAAGTACACGGTGTTACGCAATGCATAATAAAAGTGCATTAATGCTGGTCTATGGCGAGCATGATTGGTGTTTGGTGAGCATTGCAACATCATGTATACAAATAATCAAGGAAAGTAACACAATTACTTTGACAGGTCACTGTACTTCAAATACTGGTCAGGTGGTTGATTCCCATGAATATATTGTCATTTATTTTATCACGTGACCAGCTTTCCTGGTCAAAACATGTTGATTTCGTCATTAAATGTAAATGTTCAAGACTGTTTAGGTTCAGCAGAAGGATTATAAATTTTAGAAACCAAGGAGTACTCAAACGGCTTTTTGAGCTTTGTGTAGACCAATTATTTAATACGGTATCCCAGTTTGGTTTCCACATTAACAGAATCAAAAACGCTCATGAATCCGTTCAGTGGTGCTTTAATCGTTCCTGTTTTTCATACAATAAAGCAAACAATCTAACTCAAAACAGAAAACAGTATTTAACTACTGATGGAGCCACCCTGCTAAAAAAGACTAACAAATAAATAAATATAAATAAATAAAAGCATCTGGGTTTCTTTTCAATTGCGTTTTATTGAAAGTTGTTTAACTTGTTTACATGATCAAGAGAAATACATTTTCGGATTTTGTTCTTCTTGTGATTGTACAATTTGATGTTGCAATACTCTGCAGTAGACCAGTTTTAACGACCATGCGCACCTTAGTTGCGCAGGGCCAGCTGGTCAAATGTAATATTCGTGCACAATGCCTGGTCCAGAAGTTCCTTGCATTCCCCAAAGCGAATATATGATCAGCTGCCCATGCACAGCTGTGGTGCGCTCGAACATTACTGCCGAACGTCCTTGCTATAACTGAAGAGGCAACTCCGAATAAGATTCATAATGGATATTATATACACTTAGGTAAACAGGCACGCCCCTTTCCATTTCTTATAATCATACATGGTTCAGGAAAATCCAGTAACAATACTCAGTCACACCATAATAAATAGTCTAGTTCTGGACCCTTTTAATCAGTTTTTTTTATTCGCCGTGATGACGCGATCTTTAGTGACGGCGTGATCCCGAGAACCGGTCGGATCACGCCGTCACTAAAGATCACGCCATCACTCGGCTAAACGCTTATAGTCGGCGAATAAACAAAAATCATTAAAAGGGTCCAGAACTAGACTACGGCATGACCGGCATCAGACCAATCAGAGACTGTTGAATAACTGTTAGATTGAATATAATTTAATTGGATAGAGTTCCGACATGAACGCCAAACATTCAACAACAAAAAAAACAAAAAACATTTGCCCATCATGGGATAGTAAACATTTTATATGAAGGAAATCTCATTAGGATAAGCATAGTGTGGGGGGAGAGATGGTTGTGACACTCGCATATACGCGGTCGTCACTCATGTTAAATGATTGAGCCCCGAACGATTCCCCGCACGGACAATTTATGTTGGTGGGAGGGAACTATTTGGAGATCCATGAAATGACGGATCCATACAAAATTTACTTCCGGTGTCGTAACTATTCCTTTAAGCAAGCCATTGGGACAACAAAGAGACGCCCTCTATCGCTTATCCTTTAACCCACAGAATAAGGCATAAATAAGCGAGGCAATGAAGAGACCGAGAGTAGATTCGAGGTTCACTGCGCTATTCGCTTGAGAAGGAGGGGTGCACTTGTCTGCGCTGTCACAGACGCAGAAGGTTGCGTTTAAGAGGCGATCGAAGATCATTTCCTCTGTATCTGGGAACAACTCAGCCGGATCATTGTCCGAAAAGAAGGCGCCAACCACGGATTGGTCTACGCAGTGGTCTCCTGGAGAAGTGGAGGCGACAACGTCTTTGGGGGCACAAGTACGTCGCTCGACCGTCAACGTAACGGTTTGCCCTATTCGGGTAATACGGAAAAAAGGATGATGAGAAAACAAAATAATTAACATGATTGACAGAAGGGGAACAAGGAGATTTCATGCAAGTGTATGGGAAACATGGAAGCGAAACCAAAATTGCCAAAAGAGGAGCTTGGGTGTAGGTATGCCCGAATGAATACAAACATTTTGATATTTCCATCATATAACGGTTTATTTGCTTAATTTAAGGAAAATGAATGTTGAGAATTATCCTTCATTCAGGAAACTTAAATCTTAAAAACAAAGGAATAAAATGGATTACGGACGGACTCAAATTCCAAATGCCAAATAAACATGCAAGTTGTAAGAGTTTGCTTGTGATCACTCAAGGTAAAAATCTGTTAACTAAATGCCTGTTGTACAATTTCAATGCATTTCAACTTGCGCTAATTATTCTTGTGAATATAATCAAATCTTAAACCATTAATGAAACTGCAATTTGTGCGTTGGTTGTTTTTTTCCAATCAGCCATCACATGCCTCGTCGGAGACCTCACAATCCGCTGACGGATTCTAACGTCGATAAATACCGCCTCGTGCGCAAAGTGATGGGAGCTTTGGCACTCACCCGTCCCAAGCATATAGGCGATGTTGACTACACCCGTTATACAGGTTGAGATACCTTCAGGGCATATCATCTCACCAGGGTTGTCCGAACACGAGACAAGTTCGGTGTCACCAGGGTATGTAATGTTACCATCAGAAGTTATCTCCTTACAATTGATGCAGGTTCTCAAATCTCCTGTTGAATATTTTGAATGGAAGAAGAAGAATTGATTAGTGGCACAAAATATATTTTTGTGAAAACTATCATTCAAGCTTTGAATCGGTCAACGGCTTGATATTGTATTAATTCTTCCAACAATAACGACCCACGATAATGGAAAAAAGTTGTTTTCTGCAAGAGCTACCCTCCTCCTTCCTTAAGCGTTTTCAAATGCAATTTGTTTTAATATATATCAGTAGCTACTCGTATTTTCAAATTTTCTGTAGCGTATAGTATTTAAACAGAAAGACCAAAAAGTAGTAACTGTAATTTGAACTTGTCATTTATTTGGTGAGACTATGATTTTAAAGGCCGGTTCAGACATGGCGAGGAAAAAGCGAAAAGGTTTTTTGTTTGTGATGACGTAAATTGTAATACGTACGCTTTACATTTTTTTTAAAGCAAAGCTCTTGGTATGTTCGCTGTGTCTCCTTAGCTCAAGATTTAATATAAAATTCCTAAATTAAATTAAGTTAAATTAAGTTCTTCTAGCGTCCGATGGCTGCGATGGCCGTCTCATTTACAGATCTCGGTGAAGTCCTTTGTTGTGCGCAGTTGCCATTCGTGTACTCTTAAACAAAAATCCTTGGCGGTTTACCGTATCATATATGAACAAGCCTTAATGTGCTATGTGCGAACCTCTATAGTTAATATCAAATGTGGACTCATACTGAATAGAGGCTATGCCCAGGGACTAGCTTGAAAATCGTTCCAACTACATATTAATGCTTCATGAGAGCTCTCACCTTTTCCAGTTCCTGTCCCGCCTTCTGCGCCTGTTGACGGTGAATCAACTGTGGGTGAAGGTGGGGTGCACTTGTCGGCACTGTCACAGACGCAGAAGCTTGCGTTTGTGATCCCGAGGAATAGCATACCATTTATATCTGGGTACAGTTCAGCTGGGTCATTGTCGGAAAAGTAGGCGTCCACCACGGACTGTTTTACGCAGTGGTCTCCCGACGGAATCGAGGAGACGATCTCTTCAGGGGCACAAGCACGTTTCACATCTCGGATGGTCACATTTTGTCCTATTTTATTTTAATGGAATAGCAATAGGAAAACTGATAAAGATGCTGTTGATGAAATAGCAATACTTCTAATTATGAATACAAAAAATAATGACAACATTTTATAATAACCCCAATCTCTATCATTTCTAGATACTATGTCCCTTTTGCAGCCAACATCAAATCCTGTAGAACTTTGCAGGAATTTTGAATATGTCATTTTTGTCCTATCTGTGGGATTTAAACATTAGCAGTGTCCTAGTATTCAAATTATGCAAGGAAACCTGTTTATCTTCTAGACTTTACTGTCAGACACTAATGAGTGACTGACTGACATCTTGTTTTTTTTCTTTGGTAATGACATACCAAAAAATGAGCTGTTACAGGTACATGAGCATTTGTCTACATCAATAACCCACTACTTGAAGTGGCCAATATTAAACTAATTGAATCTTTGTGCAGCACAAAACCTACGATCATTATGTAAAAGGGTTTGAAAATCATACTACTACTTAAGCGATTGCAATAGCTTAAGTTGATTCTACAACTAATAGTCGTTATTTTCCGAATAAAAGCCATTTTCAATCCCTTTCGCTTAGAGGGAAGTTCTTAATTAGCATTGTCTTTCAAATGCCGTTGGAAATTAACCTTGTCATTTGTTGGGCTTGCAATTTTCTTTTATATACATATAATGGAATATTCTGTTCGTTATGGTTCTTGTTTGTGACAGGGCCCCGGTTACAAGCAGAATTCTACTTCCTAGAAGTCCTAACCATTATATTGAAAAAAGGATGAACAAAGATTCTAAATTAATCAAATTCAAAATTGAATTGACCAACTATAGGCGGCTAAACCAATCTATGAAGAAAAGAAATCAATTACAACTTACTTTTCTGTTTTAAGAAAGGCGAACAAATTAAACATTTATTAGTTCTTTGCAACATAAATAAAAACAATCCCTTTATACAAGTATTCTTAAAATGTTTAGTCTAAACTTCTTTTTTTTTTCGCAGTCTGTAGTTTATTGGAGGTGTGTGTGTGTGTGTGTGTGGGGGTGAACACAAGTTTAGATACAATCCACCATAACTATAGTCCAGAATCTGGCCTATTTAATTTTGATCTCCACCACGCCAATGATATACCTCTCCCTACTTACTTACTACCAGCCGATGATGGCGTGATCATTAAATTAGGACACCCGATTATGAGTTTGTTGATAACGCCATCTTCGACGGCTTGAATCAAGTATGTAGGGAATAAGCCTTTTCGTAAATACTTTTCGTAAATACTATTTGCGCATGGGCAGATTAAATTCATTTCTGATAAAATTGTAAAACCCACCGACAGGAATACGTGATCATGTTATGTAATCATTAGGGACTTTTAGATTCGCACGAAGACAATGGAGATTGCTACGATCGACGTCCTTTTAATGCACTGCCTTAAATGGACGTCACACGTATCAGTCCCCGCAAATCTAAAAGTCCCTATTATTTATGTGTGCACCTACGTGTACATTCTTATGATACCAGAGGGAAAACAGAGCTTTTCATGAAGCACATACATGACTTCGGCATTGATTATTCTAAAATACACAAATTGGGTATTCTCCATGAGTAACAGATCTGTGGATACGTGGGGTCATTTGACCCATGTGCTAACTACGAAATGACCTATTATAAAGGACCGGGCAGATTCAGGACTACCTTAACTGCAGCAAGTTAATTACTTGCTGGGGTGTAGATACTTACCAGATTGAAGTCTATAGGCAACGTCTATGATCCCGGTCATACAGGTTGAGATACCTTCGGGGCATATCATCTCACCATGGTTGTCCGAACACGAGACAAGTTCAGTGTCACCAGGATCTATGATGCTACCATCCGAGGTTATCTCCTTGCACGTAATGCAGGTTCTCAAATTTCCTGTTCAGCGGGGGAAAGAAGAAGACATTTTAGAAGTAACAGGAATCGTTGTGCTTGGTAGGAGTTTAAAAAATCTACCACCATATCAACAATTTGTTTTAAAACAGAACTAAGAAAAAAATATGTTGTATTGCGCTTTGCGACCGACCAACAAATCTTGAAATCTACGGTTGGCTTTTTATTTTATTTTTTTTTTTTAGAAGAAAAAAATAAATTAAAGCATTCAAAAAAATATATGCCAAAAGAGGGAGTAAAAAGAAAAAAAAAAGTATTAAAACAGAAAAATTGATTTCCGACCGACTCATGTTCTCGCACCTAAAGGGCAATACAACATCTTTTTTGTTAGGCCTTATATTAGTAGACGCTTTATTTCAAAATGTTATTATTGAGCATTTATACCTTTGAATATATCAAAATATTAACGTGATCTACTAACTAAAATCAAATGATAGCCCGATTTATTTCAAACTAACCAATTATTTGTAATTTGTCGGAATATATAACATCTTGCTCGGAGTATTCTCGTTCTCGGGTGGGGCCTTGAAGGTGTTAGCCATGGATTAGTGTTTTCGGCAGTGTTAGCGACAAAATGTTAGCGACTACATTACAAAAGAATTGTTTGAAACTAGAACTATTTTGTAACTTAATTAGTAAAAACCCTCTTTAGCTTCATTTTATAATTGTATTTATTGAAAATGTGTACCCTTTCGTAAGTGTTGCTGATGTACTAGTCCGTTTGACAGTGGTTTCTAAAACGGTACGTCTACTACGCCAGCTATATTACCTGATGCTTCAGGAGAGCCTGGCACCATGGGTGTCGATCCCGGGGGGGATGGGGGGGATATATCCCCCCCAATATTTCAGGTGGGGGGGATGGCCTGTACAATCATCCCCCCCCAATAATTCACCATAAAATTATTTTTTTAAATGAAGAGAAAAATTAATGATGAGAGTCCGATGAGAGTAGTTAATTGTTATTACTCGCAAGATGACCATCAATATACACATTTTGCTATCTCATTTTCATAATACATACATTATATACGAAGTTAATAAGACAACCGTATATGAGACAAGAATAAATTGAATTCTCGCTCATACGGCTTCATCAGGAATTGATGAATTTATTCAATTTGTTCAATCAACAGCATATCATAGAAATGCAGTGCGCCAAATGCAAAGACGCAGCATCAAAAGCAACGAGCTAAATGTTAAGCGCGAAGCACAAAAGTAGCAATCTGCAATGCACATCAGACAATCCTGGACAGTGTAAACATAGATGAACTCTGTGACGATTTCGTGATGAGATCGGAGACAAAGAGAAAGATTTTCGGACATTAGTATGACTTATAAAATAGTTCACTAGTTGTTATGTTGTTTCCGTTCACCCTTTTTAAAATTCACGTCATTGTATCTTTATTTTTATTTTTTTCACTCATTTTATTTCCTGATATTTCCTAAAACATTTTTCATTTTTGGAGAAAGATTATTATGTCACAACTTATTTTCAGTTGGGAAACTGAATTCAGACAAGGATTAATATAGAGAACAGTACAATGAATCGTCTTCTTTCTCTAATAATTTAGCGAACAGGGCAAAGCTGTTAGGGGGGCAACTGAATTCAGACGTGGATTAAGAGTAATAATCAAATGAAACGTCAAAGTACACGATACAACTAATCGTCTTCTTTTACTAATAATTTAATAAAACGTGAAAGCTTCCGCGCTACGCGCGGAATGGGCGAAAGTGAATACAGACAAGGATAAAGAGTAATAATTTATTGAAACATTAAAGCTTCCGCGCTTCGCGCGGTAGGGGGGAAACTGAATTCATGAAGGACACGATACAACAAATCGTCTTCTTTCTCTAATAATGTAATAAAATGTGAAAGCTTCCGCGCTTCGCGCAGGATTGGGTAAAAATGAATTCAGACAAGGATTAAGAGTCGAGAATGGTACATAGAATCGTCTTCTTTCTTTAATAATCTAATGAAACGTCAGAGCTTCCGCGCTACGCGCGGGGGAAGGGGAACTTGATTCAAACAAGGATTAAGAGTCGAGAATGGTACATCGAATCGTCTTCTTTCTTTAATAATCTAATGAAACGTCAGAGCTTCCGCGCTACGCGCGGGGGAAGGGGAGCTTGATTCAAACAAGGAATAAGAGTCGAGAATGGTACATAGAATCGTCTTCTTTCTTTAATAATCTAATGAAACGTCAGAGCTACCGCGCTACGCGCGGAGGAAGGAGAATTTAATTCAAACAAGGATTAAGAGTCGAGAACGGTCCAACGAATCGTCTTCTTTCTCTAATAATTTAGTGAAACGTCAAAGCTTCCTCGCTTTGCGGGGGGGGGGGGGACTCCCCCTCCCTGCACCCAACCCCCTAGGAACCGCGCTTCGTGTGCTAACTACCGCCCCCCCTTAAATTAAATCCTGGCTACGCGCTTGGGAGGGGTGCAACTTGCCACACGCTTCTACCACTTTGGTTGCTTTGATCCATTGCCGAAAATATTTTGGCACCTATCATCCCCCCCAACCACGGATACAAATCGACACCCTTGCCTGGCACGCTCTCTGCACCCACTGCAGTGGAATCAAAGGTGGAGAAGGTGGGGTGCACTTGTCGGTGCTATCGCAGACACAGATGCTTGCGTTTGTGTTGTAAATGAACTTGAGAAAAGTATATTTAGATGAATTCAGTACGGCGGAAAAGTAAGCGTCGACTACGGACTGCTCTACGCAGTGGTCTCCCGAAGAAATGGAGGAGACGATGTCTTCAGAGGCACAACCGCGTCGTTTATGTATGTGGCTATGAAGTGATCCTAAAGTTGTTGGGATGAACAGAGCCATAATAGTACTGATCTCGTTGTTGATGGTAATGATAATAGTAATGGTTTTAAAAGCAAATTAACAATAATGTTAATAATCATAATAATACAAATTATGATTATAATTATTAAAGATATAATAATAATAATTCATTTGATAATAATAACATTAAGATATATATAACCCCAAGCTCTAGATAAGATAAGATAAGATAATATATTATTTGACTCTATCGACCCCCTTCAGGTGTATGAGAGCATAACATATTTACAATACAATACAGACAAATATATAAAAAAAACAAAGTAAGATATGATAATAAAGTACATATACATGTACTTTTTGGTGTAGCGGTGAATGAAGACCAGTGTTGGATGTCATTATTCTGGTTATCCTCTCCTTTGCTTTCACTTTATATTGTTCTCTTTGCTTGCCATTCTGAAGGGGGTATATGCACCCTGGCCCTACTGAAGCCTGTTATTAAATGAAAAAGGTGTTTTAATTTTTATTTTGATGAGGAATTATGATAAAACGGCCAAAGTTTCCTTGACGGGATGGTGCTGGGGGAAATAGTTTTTTTCTTCTGTTTTTTCTCACTTTTTGTCATGTTTGATTGTAGATTGTAATTGTGTTTGCTTTATTTTGTTATTGGTCAAGAATTACATCGCCTAAAATTCACAAAAGTGGTCTGAACTACTAATTTGCTTTGGGCGGCCAAAAATATACATAAACATTTTCCCCATTAAGTTTCTAGTAAAGGCTCAAAATTGATTTGTGTATTTTGTTAGTTAAAGAAATAAAATCTAGACAGAGATGCTAAAAACCTTCTTTTTTTTTTTTACTAGTATTCGTAACATTTGTAATTTAAACTTCTTCTTTTTTGCATTCCATAGTAAGTTTGAGGCAGGGGAGGGAGGGGGTGGTAAACCACTGTTTTAGATTTATACCACCATATTTCCAGTAAGTGTATTACTTTCTGGAGTGTAGACACTTACCTGCGGAAGGTTCATGCATATAGTGGGCCGTCCAAGTCATACAAGTTGGGATACCCTGAGGGCATATCATCTCACGAAGGATTCCTAAGCAGGATTGATATAGGTTGTCACCAGAATATGAGGGGAACAAATAGAAGTCATTGCATAGGAGACAGGTTATACACTTTCCTATCGAATGTTGAAGAAAGAAAAGACAGAATAATATAATTAAGAAGGGAAGGGGGTTTTACAAAGGAAGGCTATTGTAAGTATTTAACTAAAGGTCTGTAAACCGTTGTTTTTTCTTTAAACTTAACAGAATGGCGATAACTATTATTCGATTCAATTTTTCAATTTAATTTAATTCATTCAAGTCAATTAAAAAAAAAGTACATTGAAAACATATTTTAAATGGAAAACATAATGTCACGTAGGATATAGTATAGTATACATTGAACTTTAAACACAAAAGAAGAGAAGTGGCGCAGTTTGCCAATGACACAACTGTATTCCGTGATATTTTTCTGTAGATATAGTAAATATATGTTCAAACCATGATAAGTGTTGATCGATAATAACTCCTAAGAAATTTGTAAATTGGACACGTTTATAATTACATTATTCATACTAATATCAATTTCTGTAATTGTATTTTGCTTATGCTAGATTTGGCGGCATTAAGAGATAACTTATTACAATTAAACCACTGTGAAACATGACATAACTCCTCATTAATAATTTCTTTTTCAGGAAGTTATACACATATTCCCATTTATTATTTATGCACTTTGTCAAAACACTTCCGATTTCTAGTTCTGCGTTTTTTTTATTCATGCATATACTTTCAAGGGTTATGTGTTTTCTATTTTATTTATATTAAACGTTGGGCGAATATATAACTCAAACATTTATTGATATTTTGATTATTCTATTTACTCTCGCACATTGTTTGTATTCTAATTAATGTCTCTCACTATTGTTTAAAATCATGTTCTTGTTCAACATTGTAATGTTTATATAAACATGTATTTTTTCACTTTTTTCCTCTTTCAAATTTGATCTCGTCTGTCCCTTTCATTTTTCTAACCAATATCAATATTTGTTTTTGAAATGTGACTTGTGATCTTTGGTGAATTAAATTGATGTTAGTCTTTGAGTGTCATTAAAAATGTTTAATTTGTCTTCTATCAATAAACCCGTTTAACTACGATTACAATATTCGTTCATTATTATTTTCAAAGCACGACTATTTTATTTTTATTTACATGTATGTGTAGACGGAGCGAAAAGATTGGGTATAGAAAAAAGTGTGTGTGTGTGTGTGTGTGTGTGTGTGACAGAGGGAGGGGGGAGACAAGAGAGAGAGAGAGAGAGAGTGGAAGATATGTAGAATGGGGCATAGGAAAGAGGAACATGAAGACAGTGTGCATTGACTAACATAACATGACACTGATAAATGCACATGCATGTAATCATATTTACCATTTAATCATGACACATCGTCGGCTGTCTCCAAGAAGGCCGAAAGGGGGTATCTCACTGAGCGGCGAATGCTTGCGAATGTAGCAAATTTGGGGTTTCGCCAGGGTACTTAAACGGTTGCAAAAGGTTGCAAGAAAGTTCGCAGACAGTTTTCATTGTCACAAACATTCGTTTTTGTCGCAAAGAAGTATTGAACATTTATTTTCCCGCAAAAACAGTAGCAAGCGTTTGCAAAACAGTCGTAAGCGTTGGCAAAACAGTCGTAAGCCTTTGCAAAGCAGTCGTAAGCCTTTGCAAACGGTTGCAAGACGGTGTCGCTCTTTGTTCTCGCCAGTTATTTTTGTTTCGCCTATAGTAGCGACCACGTTATCATATGGTTCCTTTATAAAATCGACACATCGAGTACCAAGAGTTAGCAAAAGATCCCAAACGTTCACAAATAGTGGCAAAGGATTGGCAAGTAGTTGCTAATTCTCGCAAGAACTGTCGCTAACATTAGCTAAACGTTGCTAATAGTCGCCAACTGTCTTTCTCAAACAATTTCGGAAACATTAGCTCAAATGTTCCTAAATGTAGCTTAACATCACTAAAAGTTGATGATTTTCGCCAACATTTGTCACAAAAGTTGGCGAATCCAAATTCGTAAACGTTCTTAAGCTTTTGCCGCTCAGTGAGATACCCCCTTAAGATCTTTTTAATTTCATTTGCAGTAGCGGCCTTTATTGCAGACAGCTGACGAGTCATGTGGTCCAGTGGCAATATGCCTACGCTGGAGTAACTGAAGTACTGTGACCCATACGAGATTCCTTGGATGCTACAGTCCCTTGACGAAGCAGAAGGGCTCTAGCCGAATAACGTTTTTTTTTCTTTAAAGGTTATCATTCAGTTTGCACATGATAAGCACATGGGATTTGTAATAGTAGTGTTAGTAGTATTATTATTATTATTGTTATCATCAATACTAGTATTGTCATTGGTATTAGTATCAACATCGTCATGAACAACATCATTATCAACATCATCATTGCCATTCGAATTATAATTGTTATCAGTACGTTATCATACAAAAAAAAGGAAATGTATCTATTATCCATGCGTTCATTCATCCTTTGATTTATATCTTTATATATTTTTGTATTTATTCATTAGTTCCATTGGTATTACCATTGTTTTCGTATATGTTGGTAACAGGGAAGAAAATGGAAGAAAAACATGAAGTGTTTACAAATGAAGCCTGCTCTTGGTATGGTCTTTCTTTGTCGGGTATTTTGTATAAGTAAAGTATCGAAATTCACTTACCTGTAGTAAAAAGGCCAAAAAGTAGCCCAATAACGATGAGGACATTCATGTCGGTATACCTGCCACGGGAGTAAGAACATTATTACATACTTTCCTTTCATTCAGTATATGCATTAACACAGCTTGTCTGAGGCAATGTTGGACATCCCCCAACGCCCCCTCCCCCTTCTTTTCTTTTCTTCTAACATATTTTTTTAAATTTTGGTCCAAACATAACTATATTTCGCGTCAAACTTAGACGTTAACAAATGAAAGACATTAACAAATGAAGGACATTTTAAGATCTAGAGCCATTCTTTTCTCTGATGTAATTCTACAATGTCCTCACTAGTCATTTAAAAAAAATTAACAACCTTTGTAACCCTTACCAAAAGTTGGCATTCTTCAACATCATGATTACATCGGTTAGAAATGATCAACCAGCTAAGAATACAAACTGAAATAATACTTACAGTTTCTCTGGGAATACGGATTTAAATTTGAACTGTCCTCTACCTCCGTGAACAGCAACAATGCTTCTGGTTGGCTCGAGCTGAATCTTAAATACCACGCGTAATTGTAAACCGATTACCCGGACGCGTGTTGAAGGGAGGGAATCAAAATTTAAAGGTACTTGCCATCTTTAAAGGATATTGTGTGCATTGTTACGATTCTTCGACTCTATTGATTTGGGGGGTATTTATCCAATTTGCAAAGTTGCACCTATTTGTATTTCCCCCCCCCCCCCCCGGAATGCTGCAATATCACGAGGGATAGTTATCCCCGAACATTTACATTTTTTTGTTTTTGCAAATGGTCTCAATGGGCAACTCATTATTATGGGTGATATTAACTGTGATATCACGAAAAAACCTTTTGAAGGAAATACGAAAGTCTACAATCAAATAAATGATATATATTGTTTGAAACAGGTAAATGATACATTGTATACAAGAGTAACCGATAGATCCTGCACACTTGTTGACCATATGTTAACGGATTATCCCGATAAGGTGAAATCGTTTGGTGTTATTAAAAATGGTATGAGTAACCATCATATCAGTTACTTGGTGTAGAAATTTAAACATACTTCCCAAAGTGAAACATTTGTATCGTTCAGAAAGTCGAGAAATGTAGATTTAGAAGCTTTCAGGTCTGATTTGCGTAATCAAAACTGGAAGAAAGTAAAAGAGTTTAGTGATATAAATGATGCAGTTAGTGAATGGGAAAAGTTGCTGTTGGAAGTATTTAACAAGCATATGCCATTAAAGACAAGACGAGTGAGAAAAAAACCCTCCCCATGGATGAATAGTGAAATACTTACTTTAATGAAAAAGAGAGATAAAGCAAAACTGAAAGCCAAAAAGAGAAACAGTGATGACTTATGGAAACTGTACAAACGCATGAAAAATAAAGTTACCATCGAGATAAGAAAATCCAAGCGTAAACACATATGTGATAAACTGTCTGAAGTCACCAATAGAAATGAATCTTGGACAACACTCAAAAGTTTAATGGGTAATTGTAATTCTTCTAACAGCACTTTTCCAAAAGAAAATTCAAGTGTAATGTCGAATGATTTTAATAACCACTTTGCAGATATAGCGACAAATGTATGCACAAATAACACAAGGGCTAATAACCGGCTTTATGCCCACACAGTAAAAACGCTGCTTAAAAAGTGATGTTCACTTACAGTTGTACACTATCTTAAACAACAGTTGAACAAATTGTAAACAATGTTGCTCGAAACGAAAGTAATTTTGTTAAATATTCGTTGTTTAAAATTTAATGACTGCTATATTTACTATACGAGAGCTTTTAGACAGTGTTGTTTACATATGACGTCATGTGTCTCGTGCCAGTAAAGTGCGCGCTGGCTAAAAGCTTTATTTCACATTGTTATGTTTAGAAACAGGTTCCTTGAAACTAACATGCAATTGAAATTAACATGCCACTTAGAAATGCAGTGCAGCTGTTCAGGCACAGCTCATTGTTATTCATATTAGATGCATACACACAATGCAAGTATATGTAAGGGTCTTCTGTTGACTACACAGATTGGTACATATGTAAAAGCACATGGACATTGAGTCTGGATTAAACTACCAAAGCAACCACACGTGTTTCTGCAGGCTCCATTGTGTTTGTCTCTAAACTTACATTTATTTAGCTTAATAGTTATTACTTTCCAACCCACAACACAACACACATCATGGCCGACCAAGCTACCAACGCGCTTCTAAGTGACTGCAGGGATTCAGTGGCTGTATTGAAATCACTTTTCTATTAACCAATTTGAAGTTTTTAACTTATAGCGTAAGTTCACAGTTAAAATTTTCAGTATCTGTACGCAAATGTCAGAATATAGGTAGACTTAAAATCGTCGCGTCATGCAGTGCGGCACTGATCGCGCACTCGGTTATAGATCGTGTGCTAAATTCCTTGCCATAGAGATTGCATGCATCCCTAGATATGCAGTTTATACGTGCGTGCATGCGCGCTCATGCAAAATGGGCACTGTTTTGGCGCTAATTCATGAATTGCAGAATTACCCTACCATATTGTTAGTCTTCATATACCTATATAGAGACCCAGAAGTAGTGGTGCACTTATTCAGAGTATCAAACCCAAATTATACCCCATTATACAACCCTTTTGTTGTAAACAACCCCCACTGAACAAGAGCTTCTTTTTAAACAACTTTCTTTAAACAACCCAGCTGGTGTAAACAACCCCCACTGAACAACAGCTCCTTTTTAAACAACTTTCTTTAAACAACCCAGTTGGTGTAAACAATCCCCACTGAACAACAGCTCCTTTTTAAACAACTTTCTTTAAACAACCCAGTTGGTGTAAACAACCCCCACTGAACAACAGCTCCTTTTTAAACAACTTTCTTTAAACAACCCAGTTGGTGTAAACAATCCCCACTGAACAACAGCTCCTTTTTAAACAACTTTCTTTAAACAACCCAGTTGGTGTAAACAACCCCCACTGAACAACAGCTCCTTTTTAAACAACCGTCTTTAAACAACACCAGTTGTTTAAATTGTGATTTTAAGTGTTTAAACTTTAAACAACTCCAGATGCTTAACATTTTAAACAACTCTCAGATCAGGTCACCCGTTAATCAAGAGTTGTTTAAACTTTTAAACAACTTGTTCACAAAAATTTTAACTGTCCATGGTGAAAAGGTTTCTGACAGAAAATTTAAATTTGTTAATGTATCTCAATCTTATGTCTTGAAACAAGTAATGTCAATGAAAACAAAAAAGTCCGTCGGGTTAGATGAAATTTCTATGTATATTCTTAAAGAGTCAATATCTGAAATGATTGAATCTTTTACCTTTTTAATCAACAAATCTTTATCGGAAGGGGTTGTGCCTGACAAATGGAAAGTCGCAAAAGTAATACCAATACACAAAAAAGGAGATAAACTTGATTTCAATAATTATAGGCCGATCTCACTGTTGCCTTGCGCCTCTAAAGTTATGGAAAGAGTCGTTCAGCGACAATTGCTTGATTATTTAAAGTGTCATTCCTTGCTCTCCCAAAATCAGTCAGGTTTTCGTCGAAAACACTCCACCGTGACAGCACTAGCCGCAGTCACAGATGATTGGTTTTACTCTATCGATAAAGGTAATTACGTTGGAACAATTTTCGTAGACTTGCAAAAAGCATTTGATATGGTTGATCACCTAATCCTTGTATCTAAACTTGAATCTATATGGGTGTAATTGGTGTAGAATTACAATGGTTCAAACACTATTTATAAAACAGAAGAATAAGAACTTCGGTAAATAATGTCCTTTCTGATGAAAGATTAACTACGAAAGGTGTGCCGCAAGGTTCTTTGCTGGGGCCCCTGTTGTTCATTATTTTTTTATAAATGACATCAATTCTGCTTTCAACACCTGCAAGGTCCATCTTTATGCAGATGATACAATCATTTATTATTCACATAAAAATCCAAAAGTGGTGGAAACTGTTTTAAATAAAGAAATTATGGCCTTGATGCGTGGATGAATAAAAACAACTTAAAGATCAATTACGACAAAACTGTATGCATCTTACTAGGAACACATAACATGCTTAAAAAACAACCGCTTTTGAATATCAAAATCAAAGAACAACAGTTGTCCCAAATAAAAAGCTTTAAATATCTCGGTGTACATGTGGATGAAAAATTAAAATGGGATGTTCACATTAAACAGACGTGTAACAAACTAAGTAAAATGGTTAGTTATTTATGTAGACTAAGACAATTTGTGAATATGTCTGAATTGAAATTAATCTATAATTCCATCATATTGCCGCACTTTGATTACGGGGATGTAGTATGGCAATCTGCCTGCAGTAACAGTTTAATACAACTTCAACAAATTCAAAATAGGGCCGGTAGAATCATACTTAAAGTTAACCCTTATTCGCATACTTCTACCAGTCAAATTCATAGCTGTCTTGGTTGGCAAATGATACGTGAAAGGCAACAAATCCATTTATTACTCCTAACTTACAAAACAATACATAACATGACCCCTGAATATTTGAAAGACATATTTGAGTTTAAACCCTCTCCATACTCCCTCCGTAATGCATATAATCTCTCTTTACCTAAACCAAGAACTAATTATTGTAAAAGAACTTTTGTGTACAGAGCTTCTTTTCAATATAATAAATTATCCCTTGATTTGCGTCAACTACCCACTTTTGCCACCTTTAAGACTAACCTAAACAGACTATAATCACCTTGTTGTAGTACCTCTTCATGTATGTTTATATGATGTTTGTTTTGTTTGTTTGTTTGTTTATTTGTTCGTTTTTTGTTTGTTTTTCCTTTAAGTATTTGTATTAAGTTTTCGACTGATACTTTGTAATTATTTATTTTTTTAATTTGTAATATTATGTATATTTTGTATATTGTAAACTGGCCCCATGGAAGACCAGCAGCAACAATTATCGTTGCAGCTGAATATGGGCAACCAGCCGTATATTTGTATTTGTATTTGTATATGATTATTTTTTATACGGAAATAAAAACAACAACAACACAAGAAAATACACCAGGGACCCGTTTCACAAAGCCTTCTTCTTAATGACATATGACAAAAATCAGTGACAGATCAGCTGGTAACCAATCGGAAGCAAGGATTTCAGTAGCTTATAACAAATACTGTCATTTTCCACTAATGATAAGTTTTGTGAAACGGGCCCCTGATGGTATCCCGGTTTCGTTGCCACATCAAATGAATCGCAAACGCTCCTGGAGCCGTTGAGCGGCGTTTCTCCCGTTTCTGTTTTCCATATCATAGTTCATACAATGTAACATATGAAAAGCCAAGAGAAAAAAAAATGTCAAAGATGTTTTATTGTTACTTTTTCAGTTCTCAAAACATATTCTACGGAAGGAGGCAATAAATCGTTTGCATAATTGTTGATGCATATAAATAAATAGTTTAATCAATAGCTTCATCACTTGTTTATGAATTCTCATAAAGAGGTCAACAATAAATACAATAAAAAGTAAAATTAGTACAAATTAAAAAGTGGCTGTATTCTATTTTCATTTTCTATGGTGAAATGGAAACTTGCCTTTTCGATTTATTCAATTTAATATACTTATTTATGAATGCTTGGCTTGCTTTTTTTGTTTATGAAAACGTACATACATCGTTTTTGTATACCATCAGCTAATGAGAAGAACTTCCTACCTACACCATTCGTTTGTTTATCGACAGGCATTCGTTGGCTGTTCCTTTTCTTATGTTAGTGTTTTTATTACAACTATATATGGTCATTCGTTGTCATGAATTCTGTTTTATTGTTATCTTCCTTTATGTTCCTGGTAATGATTTAAAATTATAAATAATTACAAATGTATTAGTCTTCAGATCGGTATTTAGCCCGCCCCCTTCGGCTCACACATAAAACATCAAAACAAAACACGTACATAGTAATATAATTGTTCTCATTGTATTAAATTTGTTTTTTAATCAAAACATGCATGCATTAGCCTTTTGATTGTTTGTACAACTGTTTTAAATGAACTTTTGTAAATGATCAAGATAACAAAATAAAGGACTTTCGATCTTATATCTATTTTTCATTTGGTTGTACAATATTCGGTTTGCAGTGGACTGTGGTAGACCAGCTTTTTTCGCAGGGCTAGTTGGTTAAATATTTTCCTTATGCACAATGCCTGGAGTTCCTGATATTGTACATGGTAAATACCTGATCAGCTGGCCCCCCGCAGCTGATGTGCGCACGAACATGAGTTACTACTGCCGAACGTCCTTAATAACTGAAGAGCCAAACTCAGAATAAGATGCGTAATGAATATTAAAATACATAAGTATACATTCCCGCACGTATGGTATACTAATCTATACCCTCGATTTGAGGGTATATTCCCTTTTTCACCCTCTACCCTCTCTATGTTTCTCCGGCGTGACCGGCACCACGACAATCAAAGACGTTGTCTTGAAGAGAATTCAATTCAATTGAGTTCCGACATGAACACCCCATCTTTGCATACAAAACATGTGATGTTTTCATTTTCCAATATGGGATGATGAATCTTTTCTTTATATGATCTCTAATGATAAGCATAGCGTATGGGAGAGATGTTTGTGACATGCGCGTACACGCTGTCATCACTCATAGTGTCAAACGATCGAGCCCCAAAGAATTCCCCCCCCCCCCCCCCACAAGCAATTTATGCTGGTGGGAGGAAACTATTTGGAGATCCATGAAATGACGGATCCATACAAAATTTACTTCCAGTGTCGTAACTATCCCTTTAAACTAGCAATTTGGGACAACAAAGAGACGCCCTCTATCGCATATCCTTTAACCCACAGAATAAGGCATAAATAAGCGAGGCAATGAAGAGACCGAGAGTAGATTCGAGGTTCACTGCGCTATTCGTGGGCTTTGTGCGACTATTATCCCCTCCAGTATTAGCCCAGGCATTTGCACCATTCGCTTGAGAAGGAGGGGTGCACTTGTCTGCGCTGTCACAGACGCAGAAGGTTGCGTTTAAGAGGCGATCGAAGATCATTTCCTCTGTATCTGGGAACAACTCAGCCGGATCATTGTCGGAAAAGTAGGCGCCAACCACGGATCGTTCTACACAGTGGTCTCCTGGAGAAGTGGAGGCGACAACGTTTTGGGGGGCACAAGCACGTCGCTTGTCCGTCAACGTAACGGTTTGCCCTATTCGGGTAATACGGAAAAAAGGATGATGAGAAAACAAAATAATTAACATGATTGACAGAAGGGGAACAATGAGATTTTATTCCAGTTGTATAGTAAAAACGGAAGCGAAAGAAAAACTGCAAAAAAGAGGAGCTTGTTTGTAGAAATGCCCGAATGAATAAAAACCTGTTGATATTTCCATCATAAAATGGTTTATTTGCTTAATCGAGGAAAATGAATGTTGGGAATTATCGTTCATTTAGGAAACCTAAATCTTAAAAACAAAGGAATAAAATGGATAACGGACGGACTCAAATTCCAAATGCTAAATATTCATGCAAGTGAGAAGAGTGTGCACGGAATCACTCAAGGTCAAAATCTGTTTTCTAAATGCATATCGCACAATTTCCATGCAATTCAACTTGCGCTAATTATTCTTTTTAATATAATCAAATCTTAAACCATTAATGAAACTTAAGTTTGTCGTTGTCTATTTTTTCAATCAGCCATCACATGCTTCATCGGAGACCTCACAATTCGCTGACGGAGTCTCACGTCGATAAATAACGCCTCGTGCGCAAAGTAATGGGAGCTTTGGCACTCACCCGACCCAAGCATATAGGCGATGTTGACCACGCCCGTCATACACGTTGAGATACCTTCGGGGCATATCATCTGACCAGGGTTGTCCGCACACGAGACAAGTTCAGTGTCACCAGGATCTATGACGACATCATCTGAAGTTATCTCCTTGCACGTGATGCAGCTTCTCAAATTTCCTGTTCAGCGGGGGAAAGAAATTATAAATATTAGAAGAAACGAGAATCGTCGTGCTTGGTAGCAATTCAAAATATCTACCTCCATATCGAAAAATGTGGAAAACCAGAATTGTTTCGCCATTAGGATTATTAGTAGACGCTATATTCTTAATATATTTATTGAACATTATACCTTTGAAGATATCAAATTGTAAACGTGATCTACTAACTGAAAACGAATGATAGTATGAGTTAACTTCAAACCAACCAATTGTTTGTAATTTGTCGGAATATATCACATCTTGCTCGGAGTATTCTCGTTCTGGGGTCGGGCTCGAAAGTGTTAGCCATGGACTAATGTTTTTGGCAGTGGCGTCAACATGTAAGCGACTATACTACAAAAGAATTGTTTTAAACTAGAACTATTTTGTAACTTAATTAGTAAACACTCTCTTTAGCTTTATTTTATAATAGTATTTATTGAAAACGTGTACCCTTTCGTCAGTGTTACTGATGTACTAGTCCGTTTGACAGTGGTTTCTAAAACGGTACGTCTACTCCGCCAGCTATATTACCTGATGCTTCAGGAGAGCCCTCAGCTTCTCCAGAGCCTGGCACGCTCTCTGCACCCACTGCAGTGGAATCAAAGGTGGGGGAAGGTGGGGTGCACTTGTCGGTGCTATCGCAGACACAGATGCTTGCGTTTGTGATGCCAACGAACTTGAGAAAAGTATATGTAGATGAATTCAGTACGGCGGAAAAGTAAGCGTCGACTACGGACTGCTCTACGCAGTGGTCTCCCGAAGAAATCGAGGAGACGATGTCTTCAGAGGCACAACTACGTCGTTTAAATGGGTGGCTATGAAGTGATCCTAAAGCTGTTGGGATGAACAGAGCCATAGTAGTACTGATTTCGTTGTTGATGGTAATGATAATAGTAAAGCAAATTATCAATAATGTTAATAATCATTATAATTAAAATTATGATTATGATTATTAAAGATATAATAATAATGATTCGTTTGATAATAATAACATTAAGATAATTATAACCCCAATCGCTAGATAAGATAAGATAAGATAAGATAACATTATTTTTGACTCTATCGACCCCCTTCAGGGGTATGAGAGCATAACATATTTACAATACAATACATAAAAATATATAAAACAAAGTAAGATATGATAATAAAGTACATGGACATGTATTTTTCGGTTTAGCGGTGAAAAAAGACGAGTGTTGGATGTCATTATTCTGGTAATCCTTTCCTTTGCTTTCTCTTTATATTGTTCTCTTTGCTTGCAATTCTAAAGGGGTATATGCACCCTAGCCCTGCTGAAGCCTGTTATTAAATGAAAAAGGTATTTTTATTTTTATTTTGATGTGGAATGATGATAAAACGGTAAAGTTTCCTTGACGGGATGGTGCTAGGGGAAATCGTTTTTTTCTTTTTTCTTTTTTCTTTTTTTTTCATGTTTGATTGTAGTTTGTAATTGTGTTTGCTTTATTTTGTTATTGGTCAAGAACTACATCGCCTAGAATTCACAAAAGTGGTCTGAACTACTAATTTGCTGTGGGCGGTCAAAAATAACCATAAACATTTTCCCCATTAAGTTTTCTAATAAAGGCTAAAAATTGATTTGTGTATTTTGTTAGTTACAGAAAGACAATCTAGACAGAGATGCTAAAAAAAACTTGTTTTTACTAGTATTCATAATATTTTTGATTTAAACTTCTTCCTTCTTGCCATATTAAGTTTGAGGCAGGGGAGGGGGGGGGGGGGTAAACCACTGTTTACATTTATACCACCATATGTCCAGTAAGTGTATTACTTTCTGGGGTGTAGACACTTACCATAGGAAGTTTCATGCACATAGTTGCCCGTCCAAGTCATACAAGTTGAGATACCCTGAGGGCATATCATCTCATGAAGGTTTCCGGAGCAGGATTGATGTGCGTAACCAGAATATGGGGCGAAATAAGGTAACTCATGGCACAGGAGACAGGTTATACACTTTCCTATCAAATGTTGAAGAAAGAAAAGACAGAATAATATCATTAAGATGGGAAGGGGGTATTACGAAGGAAGGCTATGTTAAGTATTTAACTAAAGGTCTGTAAACCGTTGTTTTTTCTTCAAACTTAACAGAATGGCGATAACTATTATTCAATTTTTCAATTCAATTTAATTAATTTAAGTCCATTTAAAAAAAGTACATTGAAAACATATTTTAAATGGAGAACATAATTTCACATAGGATATATAGTAAAGTATACATTGAACTTTAAACACAAAATAAGAGAAGTGAAGACAAGGCAAAAGGTGGCGCAGTTTGCTAATGACACAACTGTATTCCGTGATATTTTCCTTTAGATATAGTAAATATACGTTCAATTCATGATAAATGTTGATCGATAATAACTCCTAAGAAATTTGGAGAGTGGACACGTTCTATAATTACATTAGAGAGAGAGAGAGGGAGATATGTACAATGTGGCATAGGAAAGAGGAACATGAAGACAGTGTGCATTGACTAACAGAACATGACACTGATAAATGCACATGCATGTATCATGTTTACCATTATATCATGACACGTCGTCGGCTGTCCCCAAGAAGGCCGAAAGGGGGTATCTCAATGAGCGTCGAATGCTTGCGAACGTAAAATTTGGGGTTTCGCCAGGGTACTTTAAAGGTTGCAAAAGGTTGCAAGAAAGTTAGCAAACAGTTTTCATTGTCGAAAAGAACTATTGAACATGTTCAAGCAAAAATTGCGGATTTATTTTCCCGCAAAAACAGTTGCAAGCGTTTGCAAAACAGTCGTAAGCCTTTGCAAAGCAGTCGTAAGCCTTTGTAAACGGTTGTATAAAGACGGTGTCGCTCTTTGTTTTCGCCAGTTCTTTTTGTTTCGCCAATGCTAGCTACCACGTAAGGGCCTATCTCACTGAGCGGCGAATGCTTGCGAACGTAGCGAATTTGGGGTTTCGGCAGAGTTTGTAAAATGTTATAAAAGGTTGCAAGAAAGATCGCAAACAGTTTTCTTTGTTGTAAACAGTTTTTCTTGTCGCAAAGAAATTTTGAACATGTTCAAAATTTTTAACATGTTCAAAATTTCTTTGCGAATTTATTTTTCCGCAAACAGTTGCAGGCGATTGCAAAACAGTCGTTAGCGTTTGCAAAACAGTCGTAAGCCTTTGCGAACGGTTGTTAAACGGTTTTGCTTTTTGTTTTCGTCAGTTCTCTGTTTTTCGCCAAAGCTAGCGACCACGTTACCATATGGTTCCTTTATAAAATCGACCCATTGAGTACCAGTAGTTAGAAAAAGGTCTCAAACGTTCACAAATAGTGGCAAAGGATTGGCAAATAGTTGCTAATCTTCGCAAAAGTTGTCGCTAACATTTGTTTACAGTCGGTAATAGTCGCCAACTGCCTTTCGCAAACACTTTCGGAGACATTCGCTCAAATGTTGCTAATTGTCGCTAAACGTCACTTAATGTCGCTGATTTTCGCCAACATTCGTCAGAAAAGTTGGCGAATCCAAATTCGCAACGTTCGCAAGCATTTGCTGCTCAGTGAAATATGGTTCATATAGAATTGACCCATCGAGTACCAGGAGTTACAAACGTTCACAAATAGTGGCAACGGATTGGCAAATAGTTGCAAATTTTCGCCAAAAAAATGTCGCTAACATTTGCTTATCGTCACTAATAGTCACCTATTGCCTTTTGCAAAGACTTTCGGAAGCATTTGCTCAAATGTTGCTAAATGTCGCTAAACATCACTAAAAGTCGCTGATTTTCGCCAACCTTCGTCAGAAAAAATAGCGAATCCAAATTCGTAACGTTCATAATCATTCGCCGCTCAGTGAGAAAGCCCCTTAAAGACCGTCAGTACTAGTTTGGCAAGGAGGGAATAGACCACACAGCGAGGTCACTGACAGGTGGCTATCTCATCAACTCAACTCTCAAATAACATAAGAAATAGAGGATCATGGGGGACCAACATGCACCGATTGGGTAAGTTTGCTATATAAAGGGAGCAAGAAGCTAGAAGTAGGACAGTGGGGCTTAATAGCTTTTTAAACTTTATTTGCAGTAGCGGCCTTTATTGCAGACAGCTGACGAGTCATGTGGTCCAGTGGCAATATGCCTACGCTGGAGTAACTGAAGTACTGTGACCCATACGAGATTCCTTGAATGCCACAGGCCCTTGACGGAGCAGAAGGGCTCTAGCCGAATAACGTTTTTGTTTTCTTCTTCAAAGGTGATCATTCAGTTTGCACATGATAAGCACATGGGATTTGTAATAGTAGTGTTAGTAGTATTATTATTATTATTGTTATCATCAATACTAGTATTGTCATTAGTATTAGTATCAACATCGTCATGACCAACATCATTATCAACATCATCATTGACATTCGAACTATAATTGTTATCAGTACGAATATCATACAAACAAAAATAAATGTATCAATTATCCATGCGTTCATTCATCCTTTGATTTATATATTTTTCATTTTTGTATTCATGCATTAGTACCATTGTTTTCGTATATATTGGTAACAGGGAAGAAAATGGAAGAAAAACATGAAGTGTTTACAAATGAAGCCTGCTCTTGGTACGGTCTTTCTTTGTCGGGTATTTTGTATAAGTAAAGTATCGAAAATCACTTACCTGTAGTAAAAAGGCCAAAAAGTAGCCCAATAACGATGAGGACATTCATGTCGGTATACCTGTCACGGGAGTAAGAACATTATTACATACTTTCCTTTCATTCAGTATATGCATGAACACAGCTTGTCTGAGGCAATGTTGGACATCCCCCAACGCCCCCCCCCCCTTCTTTTCTTTTCTTCTAACATATTTTTTTTAATTTTGGTCCAAACATAACTATATTTCGCGTCAAACTTAGACGTTAACAAATGAAAGACATTAACAAATGAAGGACATTTTAAGATCTAGAGCCATTCTTTTCTCTGATGTAATTCTACAATGTCCTCACTAATCATTTAAAAAAAATGAACAACCTTTGTAACCCTCACCAGAAATCGGCATTCTTCATCATCATGATTACATCGGTTAGAAATGATCAACCAGCTAAGAATACAAACTGAAATAATACTTACAGTTTCTCTGGGAATATGGTTTTAAATTTGAACTGTCCTCTACCTCCGTGAACCGCAACAATGCTCCTGGTTGGCTCGAGCTGAATCTCAAATACCACGCGTAATTGTAAACCGATTACCCGAGGAAGGGGGGGGGGGGTGAATCAATATTTAAAGGTACTTGCCTTCTGGATTACTGAAGATAAGGAATTAAAACCAGCAATGCCGCTTTGAATTGCATAGGTAGAGCTTGAAAATCAAGCTGCAATTCTATTCAATCTGTGAATACAAATGAGACACAAAAGGATCATTAATACTTGTACAATCTTTGCACATAAAAATGAAGACCGATATATCCAAACATCAATTAAGTTAATCAAGCTAAATGCCTACATCAAATTAACTGTATCCCCTTCAAGCTCGACATATACTATCATTGAATCAACAGATAAACAAATCTAGAAGTTTCTGACAGTGCGGTTTCTATGCCCTGTTCTGAAACTGAAATCAATCAAAATACTATTTTAACTCCTTGAAATGTAACCTCATTATAGCAAACTCAATAAGACTAAGGAAACTTTCCCGCTCAAATACGAAGACTAATCTAAACGTCACCAAAACAACATCTTGTTAATCAAATGTAAGATTAAACCCCTATAGTCCTTTGTTTACATCATAACTCACAAACTTCCATTTATAGAGCAAACATTTCCAGTTTATAAGCTTACTCTGTTTTGTTTTATTAGTCATGTATTTACTAACTCAACTTTCTCACTTAAACTATCACTCTAAATGGCCGACAATGAGCCCCAGCTTAAATAATGTATTAAACCACCTGAATACATTGTATTAAACATATCTACATATATAGATGAAGCGATATATAACATCCCGTCTGTATGTTATGCATTGTCATTTCTAAAAGGAATAAGACTTCCGATGTAACTCATACTAGCCTTAAGGGCTCCGTGGAAATGTTTTTTAATGATATTATATTCCACGGAGCCTTAATTTGCTCCCATAGGGTCCCACGGAGAAACATGTAAACAACACCTAAAATGTGTCCACCATCACACTTTCCCGCACCCGACCAATATTGGACAGTGGCCTTGATGAATTTTGTTGGACTTTTGGTCCTAATTACCTCCTGAATTTAAAGGTAAAGACCAGTATTGGAAACGCCCCAATTTCAAAAAATGAAATGGAAGCTCTTATTACCAATCATGTGAAAGAGTATGTTTGACTAATACATGATGATATAAATTTTGCCGGGAAACCGCCTACTAATTGATATATTTGGTTAATTAGTTTATCTATTGGTGTGTGAGAGATAAACACACGTGTCGCGCACATGTGCGTAGTCCCATATACATCTTCCTGTGTACAGTGCTTGTAACTTTACGAAGACTGGGCCAAATTTCTTATCATTTTGATGATTCCAGAACCTTGCAGTACACACCAATACTTATATGCTAGATGATCAACCTTTTCTGATCGATTCCACAACGTTTCTTTCACAATGCAATCGCATGACCATAACTGGTCTTTATCTTTAAAAATCGGAGGTAAAAATTAAAGAAATAAGGGCAAATTTCTTACCAGAACGGTGGAGCTGGGGAAGAAGTCACATGGAGCGTGAGAATTGCATATCAGAATTACAATGGCGCTGACCTCTAACTTGTGTCAGAGCTGTTTCCGTTGAATGTGCTGTATAATAGATGAAATGCATGCAGTGCGACACTGGGATGTTCTGATGGTTGTGATGTGGGATGCTTAATGATAGCGTGCTAGCGTGCGGTATGCCAGTTGAGATCGCCATATGCCATGACGTGCTTATCACATACTAAAGAAAAACACTGGTACAAATTAAGGAAAATTAGAGGGAGAGGGAGAGATAGAGAGAGAAGACTTAAAAAAGAGAAACATTTCGACAGAATTATTAAAGAAACAATCGGACTTTGTAAAATTCAAAATGTTCTGTAATGAAATAAAAAGAAATACCAGCATAATGGCGATCTAGCAGTGCTTGATTATTACCAATGCCAGTTGAGATCGCCATGACGTGTCATGGCATATGGCGATCTCAACTGGCATACCACACGCTAGCACGCTAACATTAAGCATCTCACATCACAACCATCAGAACATCCCAGTGTCGCACTGCATGCATTTCATCTATCCCTCATAAAAAACAAAAGCTGCTGTGTGAATCCCCGCATGTATGAATGGTTTTGGCAATGTGCCGATCAAGGATCGCTGTATCGCAGTGCAGTGCAGTGTAGCCTATACTGGACATGTGTGTACATGCAGCTAGCTAACTACGTGCACTATATTCACAATCCAGCTACATGTCTCGTGTTTTCGTGGTGTTTTAAATCTGCAAAATCATACTGAATTCTGTTTTCCCCGGCTAATCTACAACAGTATGGGTAAGTTTATTAATTATCTACTTCATTTACAATATGTACATAGATCTAGTCAATGTCTAGATAGTTATTTATGGCAACTGGGACTTAAACACCCTCGACAGGATAACAGTTAAGACTGAACATGTATGACCCCATGTACGTAATTTGTTGTAGTATCTTGATGAGTTTATGGGGCATATCATTCAAAGCTAAGTTTGTCCATTTACATACACATTGTCATTAACTCTACTGTAGTATATAGTGTTACACAGGATTGAATGTGTTATTCTTTTTAGAAAATAAAATAGAATACTGCATAAAAATCCAGCAAATAACGAATTAAGCGAATCGATTTCATGTCTGCCTCTGCTCTGTGACTGCATGTGTGATTTAATGTTGACAGTTGTCGATATTCATATTTGTTTTTGTTATAAACTCTTATTCAAAATTGTCTTTTTTAAATTACAGATATATACGCAACATGACAAACGAGTAGTTTCCATATCGACGTCGTTCTGTATCATCATCTTGACCAAAACATCAACGCCACCATCACCATGTCTTCGCCGTTGACCTCCCTTTTGGCGTTTGAACTTTGAAGTTTTTGGCGAACTCTAATAATGAATTGGACATTGGCATTATCTAACTTTGTTCTGTCTTTAAACACCGTCGACGTCGAACTTTGATTGAAGGTAAGAACCTCCTTTTTACCGTCTTCGTCTTCGATTTGCGTTTCGTCGTTTGCAAGTCTGATCCTGACTCCGGCTAATGATGAAGTTATCGACTTTCGATCTGTCTTCGATCACCGTCGACGTGGAAGTCTATACCAAGTTTCACCATCGCCATACATGGACTTCGCATCCGATCGACATTGCGGACTCTGGCTTTCATTCATCATTCATTTTTTAACTGTATTATGATTACCGACGTCATCTATGATCTACCATAGCAAGTAGGCATAGCTACCAATTGTTTCTTCAAACTAAATCCGAGTACGACATCATCGACGAATCTCGCATCTCCGCTGGAAGGACAGTTTGTAAAATGTACTATGTAATTTGAATATGAGCGGCAGTCTTTCGCTATAGAAATAGATTAACCACTTTACTCATAATATTGCTGTGTGCTGAAAGTGTTAAGTGTCATGTATAATGTTACAAGCGGCAGTCTTTCGCTATAGAATTGGATTTTTGGTGTTACTGAAATGTGCTCAGAATTCAAGTAATTCATCTATTAAATGACTTTAACAGACAAGAAACAAGTCAAAGGTAAGGACAAGATTCAGAGCTTATAAATATAACAGAAATTTTGCATGAAATACCATCAGGAAAGCTATCTAAATTTGTCAGAAATTAGCGACAAACACACCAAATTCAGCGCTGCAATGACGCACAAAACGGCGTAGAATTCAACTTTTCATCCACAAAAATGAATTCAGACACTTGCATTATACAATCTTCAAAACCTGTATCACCCTTATAGCAAGCAATAAAATCACAATCTATATCTAGACCTAGATCTACGGCTAATAATAAAACGTAGGGCCTACCCTTTTGGTGTTCTTGCTGTCTAGCGACCAATTATTCGCACACACACACAATGTATGGTATCCGCGATCGCTCAAACCAGTTTTTAAGTAAGACTAAACTATTTCCGGTAACTTGAATGTTACCCTTGAACTATTACATGGGCGTGGCATTTATAATACCGGTAATATAAAATATTTGTTTTCCTTCTTTTTTGATAATTCTTATTTTGTTTCCTTTTTTTTTCTTTTTATAATTATGTTATTTTTTTTATTTTGTTAAGAGTTTACAGTTTATGTGCACTGACAATTTTGAAAAAAAAAATAGTTTTCATGATATTCATAGCAAATCATATTACAGAAAGCATGGCTATGGCAAAATCATGTGTCCGGTAATTACCGGAAAGCATGATTTGCCATGCACCTGGTAAATCTGTAAAATAACAGATTTGTGTGTTTGTGCCAAATATGGGGCCCCATTTAAAAAAAAATGATGCACAGGTTTATTCTGTGGGTCGGTGGAATTGTATGCACACGGTACCTTTGAATTTGGTCTAAAACCATTTAAAGGTACCTTGTGCACACAATTCCTACCGACGCAATCAAACCTGTGCATCATTTGTATATTTGTATACAATCTAATGCGCCTGGCATTAAAGGTAAAAACAAAGTTTTGGTAAATTTAGAAAATTGGCTGGATAGTGATTCTTTACAATTTTGAAATATTTGGATGCCCCTATGAATGTATTAAAAACAATAGAAAATGTAGCCCCTAAAACACTTCTGCCTTCGAGTGCTCCCGGTAAATTTCGATAATTTTCAAATAGTGCATACGGCCATACACTGGTAGCTGCGACCATCAAAATCTCAGAATATGTAGTATTGATATATAACTTCCGAACGGAAATAGCCAATCGGTCGATTTTAGTCAAAAAAACATTGTTTGATAGCTAAAATAATATCTTGACCTTGAAAGGGAGCTAAACAACGAGAGACTTTATTATTTACAATTTCATTACTTTAGACTCAATTTCAACCGCAGCAACTATATTGTAGAATTACAAACGTTTCCAAAATGTTTTTTTGAACCAAATTCATGACCGCATACCAAAACTTTGTAATACATTTAAACAACAAGAACTGTCAATGATGTAATATTGTTACTTTTCAGTTCGCAAAACATATTCTACGGAAGGAGGCAATAAATCGTTTATTTAATACCTTGATCACCTGTTTATGAATTATCATAAAGAGGTCACCAGGTCAACAATAAATACAGTAAAATATAAAAATAGTACAAAGTAAAAGGTGGATGCATTCTTTTCTTATTTTCTACGGTGAAATGAGAGCTTACCTTTTCGATTTGCTTTACATTGTTCTTCTTTATAAGAAGTAAAAGCATCTTTTTTAGGACAATGATTGCTTAGCTTGCTTTTCTCGTTTATGAAAATGTTAATACATCGTTTAACTACCCGTTGCTAATGATATACTGTTTCAATTTTTTAATTTGTGTGAAAGTCTGTTAACAAAGCAAGTTTCTTGCAAATCAATGTTAATGTGGTTGTAGTTGCACACTCATGCAATCTGCGCCATTTATACTTAATACGCATTTACGATCTCGTGAAATCGAGTATTGCATTATGTATATTTTATGTAATCATTGTATATTTTTGTATTATAACATCAGCTAATGAGGAGAGCTTTCTACCCAAACTTTAATTCGTTTGGTTATCGACAGGCATTCGTTGGTTGTTCCTTTTCTTATGTTCGTGTTTTTATTACAACTATGGTCATTCGTTGTCTTGAATTCTGTTTTATTGTTATCCTCCTTTATGTTCCTGGAATTGATTTAAAATTATACATAATTAAAAATCTATTATTCTTGAGATCGTTTTTTAGCCCGCACTCCTTCCGCACACACACAAACGAACACACACTCCCACACACCAAAGCAAAACACGTACATAGTAATATCATGGAGCTATTAGATAGATTGTATTCTCATTGTATTTGTTTTTAAACAAAGCATACACTAGCCTTTTGAATGTTTGTACAACTGTTTTAAATGAAATTTTGTAAATGATCAATATACAAAATAAAGGACTTTCGATCTTATATACATTTGTCATTTGGTTTTACAATATTAGGTTTGCAGTGGACCAGCTTTTTTCGCAGGGCCAGTTGGTTAAATTTTGTCATAATGCACAATGCCTGGATTTCCTGATATTGTACATGGTAATACATAATCAGCTGGCCCCGCGCAGCTGATGTGCGCACGAACATGAGTCACTACTGCCGAAATTCCTTAAGGTCTAAAATAAAAACGTGTTGTATTGCCCTTTGCGACCGACCCAAAAATCTGAAAATATACGGTCGGCATTTAAAACAAGTTTTTTTGTTTAACTGTTTTTTAGATTTGTTTAAATAAATGAATAACAAATATATATTTTGTTTGTTTAAATGGGATATAAATGCATAACATCAAATTATTCCAAAATTATCACTCGTGCAAACCATGGGTGATTATGAGGTGCAAAAGATATCAATGGAATGATGACGTTGATACACATGTATAAAAGCATTAAAAACTGAGACATATCAGCCAAAAGAGGACGGGGAAAAAAAGAAGAAAGAACAAAATATTCAAATCTGAAAAAAAACGGCCCAAAAAGGGGGACAAGAAAAAGTTTAAAAAAAAAAAAAAAAACTTTCCGACCGATCGACCCATGTCTTGAAACCAATACAACAAGTTTTTATTTTAGGCCTAATAACTGAAGAGTCAACTCAGAATAAGATGCGTAATGAATATTGAAATACATAAGTACATAGGCCTGCACGTATGAAATACTAATATAAACCCTCGCTTGAGGGTATATTTACCTATTCATCCTCTCCCCTCTCTATTTTTTATAATCATACATGATTTAAGATAATCCTATCACACCGGAGTGACCGGCGTCAGACCAATCAAAGACTGTTTAATAACTGTTGAATTGAATAGAATTTAATTGGATAGCGTTCCAACATGAAAGCCCAACATAAAAAAAAAACGTATTTTTATTTTTTCATTCTCCATCATGGGAAATCTTTGAAGGAACTCTCATTAGAATAAGCATAGCGGATGAGAGAAAAGGTTGTGACACTCGCATACGTGCGGTCATCCTTCATTTCATAGGTTAAAGGATTGAGCCCTGAACGATTCCCAACACGGACAATATATGTTGGTGGGAGGGAACTATTTGGAGCTCCATTAAATGATGCATCCACACAAAATTTACTTCCGGTGTCGTAACTATCCCTTTTCACTAGCTTTTGGGACAAAAAAGAGACGCCCTCTATCGTCTATCCCTAAAGCCAAATAAAAACAAAGCATAGATAAGCGAGCAAATAAAAAGACCGAGAGTAGATTCGAGGTTCACTACGCTATTCGTGGGCTTTGTGTGGCCATCAGCTCCTCCAGTATTAGCCCAAGCCTTTGCACCACTCGCTTGAGAAGGAGGGGTACACTTGTCTGCGCTGTCACAGACGCAGAAGGTTGCGTTTAAGAGGCGATCGAACATCATTTCCTCTGTATCTGGGTACAACTCAGCCGGATCGTTGTCCGAAAAGTAGGCGCCAACCACGGATTGATCTACGCAGTGGTCTCCTGGAGAAGTGGAGGCGACAACGTCTTTGGGGGCACAAGCACGTAGCTCGTCCGTCAGCGTAACGGTTTGCCCTATACGGGTAATACGGAAAAAGGATAATGAGAAAACAAAAGAATTGACATGATTGACAGAAGGGGAAAAGAGAGATTTCATGACAGGTGTATGGTAAACATGGAAGCGAAACCAAAACTGCCGAAGAGGAGCTTGTTTTTATGAATGCCCGAATTAATAAAAAATCTTTTGATATTTCCTTCATAAAAAGGTTTATTTGTTTAATTTAAGGAAAATAAACGTTGAGAATAATCGATTATTCAGGAAACTTAAATCTTAAAGAAGAAAGGAATAAAATGAATTACGGACGGACTCAAATATTCATGCAATTTGGAAGAGTCTGCACGTGATCACTCAAGGTTAAAATATTTCTACTAAATGCTTGTTGCACAACTTTAATGCATTTCAACCTGCGCTAATTATTCTTGTGAATATAATCAAATGATAAACCACTGAATGAAACTAAAATTTGTGCGTTGGTTGCCTAGACGGAGATCTCACAATTCGCTGGCGGAGTCTTACAACGATAAATAACGCAAAGTAATGGGAGCTTTGGCACTCACCCGACCCAAGCATGTAGGCGATGTTGACCACGCCCGTCATACACGTTGATATACCTTCGGGGCATATCATCTCACCAGGGTTGTCCGAACACGAGACAAGTTCGGTGTCACCAGGATCTATAATGTTACCATCTGAAGTTATCTCCTTGCACGTGATGCAGGTTCTCAAATCTCCTGTTGAATATTTTGAATGGTAGAAGAAGAAATGATTAGTGACATGAAATCTATTGTTGTAAAAGCTATCAAATTTTTAATTCGTTAACGGCTTGATATTTTATTAAATTTTACAACAATAATGACGGACAAAATGGTGAAATTTGTTTTCTACAAAAACTACCCCCCCCCCTCCTTAAGCGTTTATATATTCAGTTCAGTTAAATTAAGTTCTTCCAGCATCCGATATCTATGATGGCCGCCATGCGAAGACCGTCTTAATTACAGATCTCGGTGAAGTCCTTTGTTGTGCGCAGTTGCCATTCGTGTACACTTAAACAAAAATCCTGAGCGGATTACCGCATCATATATGAATAACCCTTAACATGTTATGTGCCAACCCAGGCGCGTACACAGGGGGGTTGGGGGCTTAATCCCCCCCCCCCCTTTGGTATTTGTATGTGTGTAAACCCCCCCCCCCCCAATCACCCCCCCCCCCTAAACCCCCCTAAACCCCGCTTCTTCTTTTTTTTCTTTTTTTTTAATTATGAAAAAAAAAAATTATTCCCATGGCTGACCGAAGAAGGTGACCTTACCCCCCTCCCCCCAACGGAGCCAAATGGCAAATTTTCAAAAAAATGTCCTCTTACCCCCCCCCCCCCCCCTCCCCCACCGCTTATTCAGCGGCTGGCTGAGTCGTTGCGAAATTTTCGGCCCGATTTATAAATGTTAACCCCCCCCCCCCCCCCCCCCCCCCCCCACCCCTTGAAAAAATTCTGCGTACGCGCGTGTGCCAACCTCTATAGTTCAAACTATAACGTAATGCTTTATGAGAGCCCTCACCTTTTCCAGTTCCTGTCCCGCCTTCTGCGTCTGTTGACGGGGAACCAAATGTGGGTGAAGGTGGGGTGCACTTGTCGGCACTGTCACAGACGCAGAAGGTTGCATTCGTGATACCGAGGAATAGCATACCATCTAAATCTGGGTACAGTTCAGCTGGGTCATTGTCGGAAAAGTAGGCGTCCACCACGGACTGCTCCACGCAGTGGTCTCCCGACGGAATCGAGGAGACGATCCCCTCAGGAGCACAAGCACGTTTCTCATCTCTGATGGTCACATTTTGTCCTATGTTTGTGTTGTTAATGAAATATCAATAGGAAAACTGATTAAGGTGATGATGATGATGATGATGATGATGATAAAAATATTTGAAATTACAAAACTGAAAACAAAATGAAAAAAATGATCATAACAGTAGCCCCAAGCTCTATGATTTAAAATATATATATGTATTATTCATATATCTATAATAATATATAAAACAATATATTGGTATAATGGTGTAGCGTCCAGGGGCAGCGATCGCGGGGGGAAGGCGGGATACGCCCCCTCCAAATTTTAAAAAAGTGCAAAAAAAAAATGTATATCAAATACTAACTAAAGACTGCAACATACGTTTAGGCTTTGGAGTAAGTACCGAGAAAATTGATGTGTGAAAAAAGTATATTGCTTGTTGTTATAATATAGTATTGCTACATAATGCGATTTTTAGATACAACACAACTTGTGAGGGGGAGTCACTTCCGTCACCTTCACCCCTCTCATTAACTATGCTTCCTCACACTTGCGTACAGATGGGGGAGGGGGGGGTCTTTGGGGGAAGTTTCCCACATGAAATTCAAACGTGGTTTATTTCTAATTCGATACCAGTGATTTACAAATGTTGTTGAAATTGCATGATTTTTCCCTGAGCTTCCATAGGCTCTGCCCCTAAACCCCACCAAGGGCCCTAAGGTCGGCCCCTGGATGCTCATCTTATCGTAATTTAATTCGTACACTTTCTGTGCTTCTGGGGACTCTGCCCTGGGACCCCATTCCAATAAATGACCTGCATGCCAGTGTCACAAATAATGTATACAAATATTGCTCATCTGACCGTAATTAAATGCCTAAAATCCCTGACCTTCATGAGGTTCCACCCCTTGACACCGCCAGGGCTTCGCCCCTGGACCCCACGCCAATTTACGCTCCAATTTACTTTGCTCTACCTGATCGTTTGCCTGTTACTTTAGCCCCCCCCCCCCCGCAATTTGAAAAACGTTCCCACTGCCTGTGTAACATTTAAGAGTTGTGGTGATGCGGATTTTTGTTATGCCCCCAAACAAAAAAAAGGTTTTACTCATTATACCACTCTCAAAAGAAATCACCGCCCCTGGTAGCGTCAATCAAGCTGCGAGGGGGCGCTGACATATTTCAATTTACAAATAAATATATCTTCTATATTTTATAATACATTCTGTTCATTCTGGATCTTGTTGGAGACAGGGCCCCGATGGGAGGGGTAAACGACTTTAAAAATATTAACCACCATAATTCAAATCAGTTCATTACTTTCTGAGGTGTAGGTACTTACCAGACTGAAGTCTATAGGCAACGTCTATGACTCCTGTCATACAAGTCGAGATACCATCAGGGCATATCATCTCATCAGGGCTGTCAGAGCAAGATTCTTGTTCGATGCCATCAAGATCGAGGTCGTTTGAAGTTACCTCCTTGCACAAGAGACAAGTTCTAAAATTTCCTGTTTAGCGGGAAAACAAGTTAAAAACATATATCACCATTAAAAAGCACGATTGTTTTAAAACAGAACGATTTTGCCATTGCATATTAAAGTAAACGCTTTCTTAAGCTATATTTTTATAATTATTATGTATTGAACATGTAGCGGCTCTTACATTCGCCCTACTTACATTCGCCCTACTTTCATCGTACATTCATGTCTCCAGTATTTTTCCATCACGGTACTTATTTATATTCATTATTCGGACCACGTGTGTTCATTCCTCCAATCGAGCATCGTGGTTCCGCGCATCGTTCCCCCGCGTATTTTCAACTCCACGAGGTTTTTCTCCACTCCCGCTTTCACCTTGGTCGAGTCAAGACGTCTCCGCAATTTCCTCTCCAGGCTTTATTCTACTGTGCCTATTTCGTCTTCTACGGCACGTCAACTCTTCTTCTGCCGTGTTCATCGGGCTGCAGTCTCCCAGTGGAACGTTATAGTCAGGACCGACATGGCGCCTGACTCTCCGCTGGGAGCTGCCAGTTGGCAGGGGAGTAATGTAGCGGCTCTTACATTCGCCCTACTTACATTCGCCCTACTTTCATCGTACATTCATGTCTCCAGTATTTTTCCATCACGGTACTTATTTATATTCATTATTCGGACCACGTGTGTTCATTCCTCCAATCGAGCATCGTGGTTCCGCGCATCGTTCCCCCGCGTATTTTCAACTCCACGAGGTTTTTCTCCACTCCCGCTTTCACCTTGGTCGAGTCAAGACGTCTCCGCAATTTCCTCTCCAGGCTTTATTCTACTGTGCCTATTTCGTCTTCTACGGCACGTCAACTCTTCTTCTGCCGTGTTCATCGGGCTGCAGTCTCCCAGTGGAACGTTATAGTCAGGACCGACATGGCGCCTGACTCTCCGCTGGGAGCTGCCAGTTTCTTCGTTCCGGTAGCTCTTTCCACTCACGAGCTCATCATTTCACCGCAGCTCATCTAAACATTTCTTCATCAGAGTCCGGCGCATCAAACGAGCAACTATTACTACTCAGCACCAGTGCCGGCTTTGCATGTCTACATTTCTACTTGCCTCCGACATCAAGCGATTCACTGCTTCGTCGTCGAGCGCCACATCTCTTCTCTTCTCTTCTCTTCTCGCCTGAGAGCTTCAACCACATCTTTATCACGAGCGTCAGCGTCGAGATCCTTCACCGCTCTTCAGCCACGAATACGAAGCTGCATCTCCGCCTTCAAGCCTCCGCACATCATCGCGTGAGCCCCTTCCTTCGTTTTCATCTCTCTTCATCTTCATTGGACTTTCGACGCCATTTCTATTCTGTCGTAAGCTTTCATTCATTATGTACATCGCATTTATTCATGTTCATTCTCATCCTTAATCATTATGTAATCTTCGTGCAATATTCACATTTTCAAGTCTGCTACTTTTGCTTGACTGCACTTTGCAAGTGTATTGTCAGCTTTGTTTCAGTACCCAATAAACATAACGAAAAGGGAATACTTTCTTTCATGTATTTTATTGCCAGTGCAACCTTGCTTCCTCGTAGCTAAAATAAAAATAAGAGTTATGTTGTGTGACGAGTGAACACGCTTTCAAATATCCATTCACAATACCTAACACTCATATCTCTAAAAACATTTATACCTTTAGACATGTTAATATGTGATATTCATTTACTAACAAAAAGTAATTGATATGCCGTCACATCCCCAAGGTATTTTCAAACCGACCAATTATTTGCCTTTTGTCAGAACATAACATCTTGCTCGAAGTATGAATATCAGTGTTGGTGATACATTAGTCGGGTTTGCAGTGGGGTTCAAAATGTCATCGACTATTCAGTCTGTAGGATGTATTACCTGCTGATGACACAAGGGAGCTCTCAGCTTCTGGAGACGGCTCGCTCTCTGCAGCCGGTGCAGGGGAATCTCCGGTAGGTGAAGGTGGGCTGCACTTGTCAGCACTGTCACAGACGCAGAAGGTTGCGTTCGTGATGCCGAGGAATAGCATGCCATCTAAATCTGGGTACAGCTCAGTTGGGTCAATGTCGGAAAAGTAGGCATCCACCACGGACTGCTCTACGCAGTGGTCTCCCGACGGAATCGAGGAGATGATCTCCTCAGGGGCACAAGCACGTTTCTCATCTCTGATGGTCACATTTTGTCCTATTTTTTTTGTAATGAAATAGCAATAGGAAAACTGATGAAGGTGATGATGATGATGATGATGATGATAACAATATTTCGAATTACAAAACTAAAAATAATGAAGAAAAAAAAATGATCATAACAGTAGCCCCAAGCTCTATGATTAAAAAAAAATATCTATAATTGTATTTATACAACACATATATATATATATATATATATTGGTATTATGGTGTAGCGTCCAGGGGCGGCGATCGCGGGGGGAGGGTGGGGGGGGGGGGGGGGAGGGGGAAGGGGGGACACGCCCCCCTCAAAATTTCAAAAAGTGCAAAAAAAAATGTATAGCAAATACTGATAAAAGACTGCACCATACGTTTAGGCACTGGAGTAAGTACCGAGAAAAATGAAGTGTGAAAAAAAGTATATTGCTTGTTGTTATAATATCGTTTTGCTAAAGAATGCGATTTGTTAATACAACAAAACTTGTGAGGGAGGAGTCACGTCCGTCACCTTCACCCCTCGCATTCACTATGCTCCCTCACACCTGCGTACTGATGGGGGGGAGGGCTTTGGGAGCAGTTCCCCTAAATGAAATTCAAACGTGGTTTATTTCTAATTCGATACCAGTTATTTACCAATGTTGTTAAAAATTGCATGATTTTTCCAGGGGTTTTCGAGGGCTCTGCCCCTAGACCCCACCAAGGGCCTTAAGGTGGGACCCTGGATGCTCATCTTATCGTAATTTAATTCGTACACTTTCTGTGCTTCTGTGGGGCTCTGCCCTGGGACCCCATTCCAATAAATGACCTGCATGCCAGTGTCACAAATAATGTATACAAATATTGCTCATCTGACCGTAATTAAATGCCTAAAATCCCTGACCTTCATGAGGTTCCGCCCCTTGTCACCGCCAGGGCTTCGCCCCTGGACCCCACGCCAATTTACGCTCCAATTTACTTTGCTCTACCTGATCGTTTGCCTGTTACTTTAGCCCCCCCCCCCCCCCCCCGCAATTTGAAAAACGTTCCCACTGCCTGTGTAACATTTAAGAGTTGTGGTGATGCGGATTTTTGTTATGCCCCCAAACAAAACAAAAAAGGATTTACTCATTATACCACTCTCAAAAGAAATCGCCGCCCCTGGTAGCGTCAATCAAGCTGCGAGGGGGCGCTGACATATTTCAATTTACAAATAAATATATCTTCTATATTTTATAATACATTCTGTTCATTCTGGATCTTGTAGTAAACAGGGCCCCGATGGGAGGGGTAAACGACTTTAAAAATATTAACCACCATAATTCAAATCAGTTCATTACTTTCTGAGGTGTAGGTACTTACCAGACTGAAGTCTATAGGCAACGTCTATGACTCCTGTCATACAAGTCGAGATACCATCAGGGCATATCATCTCATCAGGGTTGTCAGAGCAAGATTCTTGTTCGATGCCATCAAGATCGAGGTCGTTTGAAGTTACCTCCTTGCACAAGAGACAAGTTCTAAAATTTCCTGTTTAGCGGGAAAACAAGTTAAAAACATATATCACCATTAAAAAGCACGATTGTTTTAAAACAGAACGATTTTGCCATTGCATATTAAAGTAAACGCTTTCTTAAGCTATATTTTTATAATTATTATGTATTGAACATTTATACCTTTAGACATGTTAATATGTGATATTCATTTACTAACAAAAGTAATTGGTATGCCGTCACATCCCCAAGGTATTTTCAAACCGACCAATTATTTGCCTTTTGTCAGAACATAACATCTTGCTCGAAGTATGAATATCAGTGTTGGTGATACATTAGTCGGGTTTGCAGTGGGGTTCAAAATGTCATCGACTATTCAGTCTGTAAAATGTATTACCTGCTGATGACACAAGGGAGCTCTCAGCTTCTGGAGACGGCTCGCTCTCTGCAGCCGGTGCAGGGGAATCTCCGGTAGGTGAAGGTGGGCTGCACTTGTCAGCACTGTCACAGACGCAGAAGGTTGCGTTCGTGATGCCGAGGAATAGCATGCCATCTAAATCTGGGTACAGCTCAGTTGGGTCAATGTCGGAAAAGTAGGCATCCACCACGGACTGCTCTACGCAGTGGTCTCCCGACGGAATCGAGGAGACGATCCCCTCAGGAGCACAAGCACGTTTCTCATCTCTGATGGTCACATTTTGTCCTATGTTTGTGTTGTTAATGAAATATCAATAGGAAAACTGATTAAGGTGATGATGATGATGATGATGATGATAAAAATATTTCAAATTACAAAACTGAAAACAAAATGAAAAAAATGATCATAACAGTAGCCCCAAGCTCTATGATTTAAAATATATATATTTATTATTAATATATCTATAATAATATATAAAACAATATATTGGTATAATGGTGTAGCGTCCAGGGGCAGCGATCGCGGGGGGAAGACGGGATACGCCCCCTCCAAATTTTAAAAAAGTGCAAAAAAAAAATGTATATCAAATACTAACTAAAGACTGCAACATACGTTTAGGCTTTGGAGTAAGTACCGAGAAAATTGAAGTGTGAAAAAAGTATATTGCTTGTTGTTATAATATAGTATTGCTACATAATGCGATTTTTAGATACAACACGACTTGTGAGGGGGAGTCACTTCCGTCACCTTCACCCCTCTCATTCACTATGCTTCCTCACACTTGCGTACAGATGGGGGAGGGGGGGGGCTTTGGGGGAAGTTTCCCACATGAAATTCAAACGTGGTTTATTTCTAATTCGATACCAGTGATTTACAAATGTTGTTGAAATTGCATAATTTTTCCCTGAGCTTCCATAGGCTCTGCCCCTAAACCCCACCAAGGGCCCTAAAGTGTACGAATTTAATTCGTACACTTTCTGTGCTTCTGGGGGCTCTGCCCTGGGACCCCATTCCAATAAATGACCTGCATGCCAGTGTCACAAATAATGTATACAAATATTGCTCATCTGACCGTAATTAAATGCCTAGAATCCCTGACCTTCATGAGGTTCCGCCCCTTGACACCGCCAGGGCTTCGCCCCTGGACCCCACGCCAATTTACGCTCCAATTTACTTTGCTCTACCTGATCGTTTGCCTGTTACTTTAGCCCCCCCCCCCCCCCCCCCGCAATTTGAAAAACGTTCCCACTGCCTGTGTAACATTTAAGAGTTGTGGTGATGCGGATTTTTGTTATGCCCCCCCCCCAAAAAAAAGGTTTTACTCATTATACCACTCTCAAAAGAAATCGCAGCCCCTGGTAGCGTCAATCAAGCTGCGAGGGGGCGCTGACATATTTCAATTTACAAATAAAGATATCTTCTATATTTTATAATACATTCTGTTCATTCTGTATCTTGTTGGAGACAGGGCCCCGATGGGAGGGGTAAACGACTTTAAAAATATTAACCACCATAATTCAAATCAGTTCATTACTTTCTGAGGTGTAGGTACTTACCAGACTGAAGTCTATAGGCAACGTCTATGACTCCTGTCATACAAGTCGAGATACCATCAGGGCATATCATCTCATCAGGGTTGTCAGAGCAAGATTCTTGTTCGATGCCATCAAGATCGAGGTCTTTTGAAGTTACCTCCTTGCACAAGAGACAAGTTCTAAAATTTCCTGTTTAGCGGGAAAACAAGTTAAAAACATATATCATCATTAAAAAGCACGATTGTTTTAAAACAGAACGATTTTGCCATTGCATATTAAAGTAAACGCTTTCTTAAGCTATATTTTTATAATTATTATGTATTGAACATTTATACCTTTAGACATGTTAATATTTTATATTCATTTACTAACAAAAAGTAATTGATATGCCGTCACATCCCCAAGGTAATTTCAAACCGACCAATTATTTGCCTTTTGTCAGAACATAACATCTTGCTCGAAGTATGAATATCAGTGTTGGTGATACATTAGTCGGGTTTGCAGTGGGGTTCAAAATGTCATCGACTATTCAGTCTGTAAGATGTATTACCTGCTGATGACACAAGGGAGCTCTCAGCTTCTGGAGACGGCTCGCTCTCTGCAGCCGGTGCAGGGGAATCACCGGTAGGTGAAGGTGGAGTGCACTTGTCGGAACTGTCACAGACGCAGAAGGTTGCGTTCGTGATGCCGAGGAATAGCATGCCATCTAAATCTGGGTACAGCTCAGTTGGGTCATTGTCGGAAAAGTAGGCATCCACCACGGACTGCTCTACGCAATGGTCTCCCGACGGAATCGAGGAGATGATCTCCTCAGGGGCACAAGCACGTTTCTCATCTCTGATGGTCACATTTTGTCCTATTTTTTTTTAATGAAATAGCAATAGGAAAACTGATGAAGGTGATGATGATGATGATGATGATGATAACAATATTTCGAATTACAAAACTAAAAATAATGAAGAAAAAAATTATCATAACAGTAGCCCCAAGCTCTATGATTAAAAAATATATATCTATAATTATATATATATATAAAACACATATATATATTGGTATTATAGTGTAGCGTCCAGGGGCGGTGATCGCGGGGAGGGGGGGGGGGGGGGGGGGGGGGGGGGGACACGCCCCCCCCCCCTCAAAATTTCAAAACGTGCAAAAAAATGTATAGCAAATACTGATAAAAGACTGCACCTTACGTTTAGACTCTGGAGTAAGTACCGAGAAAAATGAAGTGTGAAAAAAGTATATTGCTTGTTGTTATAATATCGTAAGAATGCGATTTGTTAATACAACAAAACTTGTGAGGGAGGAGTCACGTCCGTCACCTTCACCCCTCGCATTCACTATGCTCCCTCACACCTGCGTACTGATGGGGGAGGGCTTTGGGAGCAGTTCCCCTAAATGAAATTCAAACGTGGTTTATTTCTAATTCGATACAAGTTATTTACCAATGTTGTTAAAAATTGCATGATTTTTCCAGGGGTTTCCGAGGGCTCTGCCCCTAGACCCCACCAAGGGCCTTAAGGTGGGACCCTGGATGCTCATCTTATCTTAATTTAAAGCATAAAACCCCTGAGCTTCTGGGGGCTCCGCCCTTGGACCCCTCCCCCACCCCCTCCAATAAGTGACCTGCATGTCAGTGTCACAAAAAAGGTATACAAATATGCTCATCTGACCTTAATTAAATGCCTAAAACCCCTTACCTTCATGAGGCTCCGCCCAGTGACACCGCCGGGGCTTCGCCCCTTGACCCCACGCCAATTTACGCTCCACTTTGCTTTTCTCTACCTGATCGTAAATACTTTAGCCCCCCCCCCCCCTCCCCCCCCCCCCCCCCCCACACACACACACACGCACAAATTGAAAAACGTTCCCACGGCCTGCGTACCATTTAAAAGTGGTGGTGATTCTGATTTTGTTTTGTATGGGGTAAACGACTTTAACAATATTAACCACCGTAATTCCAATACGTGTAAAAACTTACCAGATTGAAGTCTATATGCAACGTCTATGATCCCTGTCATACAAGTTGAGGTACCATCGGAGCATATCATCTCATCAGGGTTGTCAGAGCAAGATTCAACTTCGCTGCCACCAAAATCCATGACGACATCATCTGAAGTTATTTCCTTGCATGCGATGCAAGTTCTAAAATGTCCTGTTCAGCGGGGGGAAAAAAAAGTTTTTAGAAGTAAACCGATTGTGAGTGCTTGGTACCAATTAAAAACATCTATCACCATTAAAAAACACGATTGTTTTAAAAAAGAACAATTTCGCCATTGCATATTAAAGCCACACTGTCCCACTTCTAGCTACTTGCTCCCTCTATATAAAAAACAATGCCTAATCGGGGAACATTGGTCCCCCATGATCCTCTTTTTTTAAAGTTAATTGAGAGCTGAGTTGATGAGATAACCGCCTGTCCAGTGACGTTGCAGGGTGGTCAAATCTCTTCTATAATCTAGTACATATAAGCTTTAAAGTAAACGCTTTCTTAAGCAATATTTATATAATCATGTGTATTGAACATTTATACCTTTACAAATATTAATATGTAATATTCCTTTACTCCCAAAAAGTAAATGATATCGCCGTCACATTTCAAACTGACCAATTATTTGCCATTTTTCCGGGCTATCAAACATCTTGCTCAGAGTATTAATTTCTTTGGGTCGGTCGGTTTCGTCAGTGTTGCTGATGCATTAGTCGGGTTTGCAGTGGTTTTAACATTTCAACGACTACTCTGTATTAAGATGTATTACCTGGTGATACGAGGGAACTCTCAGCTTCTGCAGAGTCTGGCTCGCTCTCTGCACTCGGTGCAGGGGAATCATCGGTGGTGGAAGGTGGGGTGCACTTGTCGGCGCTGTCGCAGACACAAAAGGTTGCATTTAAGATCTTAAGGGTGCATAATGCCCCCCCCGGCCGTAATAAGACCTCAAATAGCCCGGCCTTTTCAGGGTTAAGATGTTATGTGCCACATCTATAGTTAATATTAACTGTGGACTCATACTGAATAGAGGTTATGCCCATAGACTACCTTGAAAATCGTTCCAACTACAATGTAATGCTTCATGAGAGCCCTCACCTTTTCCACTTCCTGTTCCGCCTTCTGCGCCTGTTGACGGGAAGTCAACTGAGGGTGAAGGTGGGCTGCACTTGTCGGCACTGTCACAGACGCAGAAGGTTGCATTTGTGATTCCGAGGAATAGCATACCATCTACATCGGGGTACATTTCAGCTGGGTCATTGTCAGAAAAGTAGGCGTCCACCACGGACTGCTCTACGCAGTAGTCTCCCGACGGAATCGAGGAGACGATCTCCTCTGGGGCACAAGCACGTTTCTCATCTCTGATGGTCACGTTTTGTCCTATTTTTATTTGTTAATGAAAGAGCAATTAGAGAACTGATAAAGGTGATGATAATGATAATAACAATACTTCTAATTACAAATCTAAAAATAATGAAAAATTATAATTACAGTAGCCCTAAGCTCTATGATTTCAAAAAAATATATGTATTTATACATATGACTATAAATATAATACCAATATATATATTGCTATTATGGTGGATCGTCAATCAAGCTGCAAGGGGGCGCTGTCATATTTTCATATATATATATATATATATATATATATATATATATATATTCTGTTCATCATGGTTCTTGTTTGTGACAGGGCTCCGATTACAAGCAGAATTTTGCTTCCTAGGAGGGTAACCATTATATCGTCTCTGTAAATTGTTTTGTAAAGGATGAACAAAGATTCTAAATTAATTGAATTTGAACTTGAATTGAACAAGTAAAGGCAAAAAAAAAGAAACATATGAAGACAACAAAATTAGTTACAATTTAATGTTCTGTTTCAAGAAAGGCGAACAAATGAAAAGTGTTTTTAAAACTTCAACCACCATAACTGCAGTTAGTTAATTACTTTCTGAGGTGTAGATACTAACCAGATTGAAGTCTATAGGCAATGTCTATGACTCCTGTCATACACGTTGAGATACCTTCAGGGCATGTCATCTCACTAGGGTTGTCAGAGCAAGATTCTTGTTCGATGCCCTCAAGATCGAAGTCGTTTGAAGTTACCTCCTTGCACGTGAGACAAGTTTTGCACTTTCCTATTAAGTGTTGAAAAAGTAGAAAGACAAAATTGTAGGATTGAGGGGGGGGGGGGCGGTTATTACAGAAGGTTTTGTTGGTATTTATCTAGAGGTATCTAAGCTATATATTTTTCCAAACTTACAATAGTATGGACAACTTGTATTATTTTGGGATCCTATTGACATAATTATACCCAATACTATTGATGCACTATGATACACACATCCGATTTCTGGTCCTATGTTTTTATTATTCATGCATATGCAGCCAGGGGTCGGATGTTTTTTCTTTTTTATTTATATCAAACGCTGGATTAATATATAACTCTTTAAAAAACGCTTTACATAATTGTAATTACTCTCAGTCACACTTTTGGTGTTACAATAAAAATATCTCAACCTTGGTCGTAAATTATGTCGTTAATCTAAATTTAATTTTGTATCCAAACATGTCTTTTTCAACTTTTTCTCGTCCGTCCTTTTCATTTTTTTAACCAATTTTCAATGTGTTTTTTAATGTATTTTTTAAAAATATTTTGTATTATGTTTGTGTCAGCCTTTGTCTGCTTTTTGAATGTGTGTTTCTTTAAATCAACAAAACCAGGTTATTTTACAATTACAATTACAATGTTAGTGTATTATAGTGTTCAAACCACGATGATTTTATATTATCTACATGTATGTGTAGGTAAAATGAAGAGATTGGGCAAATTGGAACAAGGATGCAAGTCCAAACAACTGATAAACAGTGTTGGCAGAGAGAAGGGTGGACATAGAAAGAGAGAGAGAGAGAGAGAAAGACAGACACGTATGAGGAGGGTGAAAGAGACGGGGAGTGGGGTAATAGGAGGGGCGGAGAGGAGGAAAAAAGAAAAGGGAGAGAGATATAATAACAGAGATGCGATTTACAAGGGGGCAGGAGGTTGGTAAAAATGGCTATTTTGCTCTGGTCATAAGAAGTAAATATGTGATATTCAAAAAGGTGAACTAAAATTTGTAACTGATATCTATAAATATATCATTGTTTCAATGGCCAAGCATATCATTTTGTAATTCTGCATATATATATGTATTCTTGTATACATATGTGAACGATATATTTAATAAAGGAGCCCTTTGGAAGGGAAAAAATATTCATACCGACAGACAATGATAAATATATCTTTATTTAAGCTAGAGATATATGATAGATGAAGAGAGGGAGAGAGAGTAATCGAGAAATGAAGGTGAATGGGGCATAGAAGGGGAGTTGAAGAAAGTGCATTGACTCATGACATGATACATTCAAAGAACCATATTCTTACCGAAAGACAATGAAAGAACCAGATAGCAAGAGACAGATAGAGAGAGAGAGAGATAGATAGAGAGAGAGAGAATAAGAAAGAGAGAGAGAATAAGAAAGAGAGACAGAGACAGAGAGAGGAGAGAGAGAGACAGAGAGAGAGAGAGAGAAAGAAAGAGAGAGATGGGAAGATGAAGAGAGAAAGAGCGCAACATGACCTGGATGACTGCGCGGGAGGAAGAGAGTGGGAGATATGTAGAATAGGTCATGGGAAAGGGTAATACGAAGACAGTGGGCATTGATTTACAAAACATGACACTGATAGAGAGAGAGAGAGAGAGAGAGAGAGAGAGAGAGAGAGGGAGAGCCAGCGCACGCATCATGACCTGGATGACTCCGCGGGAGGAAGAGATTGGGAGATATGTAGAATGGGTCGTGGGAAAGGGTAAGACAGTGTGCATTGATTTACAAAACATGACACTGATAAATACACATGCATGATATCGTATCTACCATCGCATGACACATCATCGGCTGTCTGCAAGAAAGCCGTTAGCACCATGTATTTTCAATTGCAGTAACGGTCTTCTTGCAGTAACGGTCTTCGTGCGGACAGTGGACGACATGTGGTCCAGTAGCAATAGGCCTACGATGGAGTAACCGAAGTACTTTGACACATGTATGCAAGATTCCTTGCATGCCACAGCCCCTTGACGGGGGACAATGGCTTTAGCCGGATAATGTAAGGTCATTATCTCGTATGTGTATGATTTACACAAGGGATTTATAGAAGTAGTGTTAATACTGTTATTATCATCATCGTTATCATGATTATTATTGTCATTCTTTTTTAATCAACATCGTCATAATCAACATCATTTTCATTACTATTGTCATTTTCATTATCATTGTTACCAGTACGTTAACAATACATATTCATTTATTACTCATGCGTTCATTCATCCTTTTATTTTTCTATTTATTTGTCCCTTTATTTATTCGCAATTACATTGAAATTACCATTGTTTTCGTATTTGTTGTTAGAGGTAAAGACCAGCATTGGAAACGCCCCAATTTCAAAAAATGAAATGGAAGCTCTCATTACCAATCATGTGAAAGAATATGTTTTGACTATTACATGATGATAAAAAAAATTGCCGGGAAACCGCCTACTAATTCATATATTTGGTAAATTTGTTTCTCTCATGGTCTGTGAGAGATATAGGGTAGTCCCATATACATCTTTCTGTGTATAGTGCTTGTAACTTTACGGAGAATGGGCCAAATTACGAAGAATGGGCCTTATCATTTTGATGATTCCAGAACCTTGCAGATGCTACATGCTAGATGATCAACCTTTTCTGATCGATTCCACAACGTTTCTTTCACAATGCAATCGCATGACCATAACTGGTCTTTACCTTTAACAGGGGAGAAAATGGAAGAAAGACCCGAGGGGGTTAAAATTAAAACACATTCTTGTTATGATCTTTCTTTGTCGGGTGTTTTGTATACAAAAAAAAGTATTGAAATTCACTTACCAGTAGTAAAAATGCCGAACAGTAGCCCAATGACGACGAGGAGATTCATCTTGCTATATGCATGTAACGGGAGTAAAACTTTCACAAATTATTCCATCCTTCCCTTTCATTCGCTACATGCACGCACAAAGCTTGTCTGAGGTTTATACATTGCAGTTTTAAGGAACGTCTTGAAAATCTCGCCATTTTTTCTTTCTTTTAACGGACTGCAAAATGTATTACATTACAGTTAGGTCCGAACAAAGCTGTTTCTCATCAACATTAAACATGAAAGGCGTTTGAAAAGCCATCCTTTTCGGAGAAATACTTTTCTCTAACGTAAATCCACCATGTCCACGATAGAATCATACACAAATGAATGTCCTTTTCAACCTTACACAGAACGCATCGTCTCTATCACCAAGATTACTTCGGTAAGAAAATGATCCACCAGCTAAGAATACAAATTGAAATATTACTTACAGTTTCTCTGGAATTACAGATTTAAATTTGAACTCTCCTCTTTCTGCGTGAACAGCGCTAATGCATCTGGTTGGGTCTCGAGCCTAATCTCATCTGGTTAAATCACTATCACGCGTATTAAAGCCGATTACCCGGACATGTGTACGTTGAGGGGGGTGTCATCTTTAAAGAATAACTTGTGTACATACAATAAATACTAATCATTATCATGACCATTGACACCACTTCCACCACAACCAACTTCGAGGCACACCTGTTACCGGGCATACCATAGGTTAATGAGCATGGGAGAAAAAGAGAGAGAGGGAGAAAGAGAGGGAGAAAGTGTGTGAGAGAGGGAGAGAGAGAGAGAGAGGGGGGTAGGGGCCGTGTCTGATCAAGGAATTCTAAGAGATGAAGATCCAACTGGGAACAAATTATTCCAATCAGCTGCCGTTTTCTATGGTTGCTCTATAGAATCTACTGATGTGCTGTTACCTTTGATGTCCGAGGTTCGAAGCCGCCAATATCATCGGAAAGCTTGAGCTGTGATTTTCTTTCACAAAGAAATATCCTTAATATATCACTTTTTATTTGAAGTAACAAGGGGAAAATAAAACAGATGATAAAATAGGAATACAAAAGCCTAATTGTGTCAAAAAAATGTGCTTACATTGTATGCTGGAAGCTTTAATTTGTAAAAAATAGTAAAATTGTAGTCCTAAAACCTGCAATTTGACACTTTTCCGATTACTTCCGGCTCACGAAAATAACAAATAAATTTGATCATGTACAGTTCTTTATGGTGTTTTGTGTCAGATTAGTGCCCACACATGCCTTGTCGAGTGATAGACCAGTTCACGGGTAGCACATTACTGAATGACCCCGAATATCCACAGATCTTCAAAACATGAAGGTCCCACTTTGTACATTTTGAAATAATCACTCCTATGTGGCAAAGGAGTTGCTATATTAATAGCCTTTGTTTCCCCTTTTCAAAGAATACTTCCATTTGTGTATCGTGGAGGAGTGCACTGAATGTGCATGAATGAATAATGATTACATAACTTTCATGAGCACGTATCCAGTATTTCGTCTCCGTGTATTTCAAAATTTGTTCTGCAATGACCTTTATCTGCTCATGCTCAGACTGCGACCGTGAACTGGCTTATTATGATTAACATTTCAGGAAGTGTTGCTCCATTTTGTTTCGCTTGCCTCCCGTAAAGGTAAACACCGTGTTCTGTTCGTATTATCAGAGGAGTGGTAGCGAAAAGTAATTATCATTACAAAAGCATATTTCCCTTTGAAAGTGGCCCGTTAGTTTGCAGCTAGGCAGGAATTTTTTGTCTACGTATCTGCAAGGAAGATCCAGTAAGCTCATGCCTGGCATATTTTCTCCTGGCGGCATCGAAGATGATACAAAGGGAATGAGCTAGATAGGACTCCATCTCTTAAAACTCCTTGGTCTGATCGAGCGTCATGTACATATGGATGGTGACCTGTATATCCACATAATTATCTTGTTTTTAAAATTGATGTCAAAATCATCCTGCAATTTATCTTCAAGGAAGTGTCATTAGATAGATATATTTTTTTTTTTTTTACAAAATATAGAATCATTAAAAACTCACAGTATTCAGAGAAAATGTGTTTACAGGATGATATAGCAGAAAGTTATACGATAACACAGTCATTGTATGAAGAAATACATCTTTGATTTGATTTCTTGTATCAAAAGGAACTCATAATTAAGGGAGGACAACCCAAATATATTTGATGAGCAAAACGGTTTATGCACTCAATCGCAATCGTTTACCCTGTCCACAACACGAACACCCACGAACCCACACACACACACACACACAAACGAATACACTACACGCGCGCGCATACACCCACACACACCCACCCATACACGCACAAGAACACACACAACAGGGCAGACACTGTTAACAAGAGCATATATTAATGTGAGTAGTACCGAGTTAAACATGAAAGGACATATCATCTTTTGTATCTTATTGTTTTATTTGATAACAAATAAACCAAAAACATGAGCAATCACTTTCATTAGAAGGGCCACTTCAAATCTTTAGTGTTTATCCAATCAATTGGCCTATGCAAGTCTTTTCAATTTTGTTTTCCCTTAAATTTAGACAAACCCAACTTTCCTCTTTCTTGTAATTTCGAATAGCGCCAGCTACATAATGCTCTCGCCAAGCACTGCGTGCGAGCATTTATTAAATATTATCCTTTTCAACCGTTGTTATATTTTCAGGTAGAGCAATTTTAGTTTGCCAAAATGATTTCGAAATTTAAAGTCAATAATCAACTATTGATATCATTTTTTTAATCTTTGACCCTGGTCAGTTGTATACCCTTTTCCCGGTTTTTGACACGTTGGTTATTTATATTTCCCAGTCCCACTTAGAACTAGAAGTGCAAGAACTGATGATACGCACCCTCTCTGTTTGATAGAAATGTTTCAGTACCCTCTGTTGTTTCAGTTTTCTTTCTTCTTCCGTCAAGCATCGAAATAATATTTGTATTTACGATATTTCCTTTTCGGACTTAATCATTAAAACTAATTGATGCAATTTTTCAACTCTGTATTTTTTTTTTAATTTATCAAATTCGTAAAGCCGCTTCTTTCTGAACCCCTAACCCCCTTTCTGATACTGCAACAGAAAATACGCAAGATGGTGTTGTGTTAAGGGTTGGATTTTGTGGTTACAATAATATAATCACCATTAAACATTTAAACACTTACAATTATCTCTTGTTAGAATCCCCGTAAAAGCATAATGAAAACGAACGAATAATTTTGTTTTTATATTATTAAACATTAGTCTTTGTCCTCATCTTCGCTCAGAAAACGTGATGTCAATGCTATTGAAATCTTCTTCAGTCTTTACTTCACCCGGAAGTAGATCAAGGTTTCCCCAAATCCTCAGGGATGCGTCCGCTTCCATGTAGCCGTACCCAGAGGATTCCTCATCACTTTCACTTTTATGGGCTGCAATTTTCCAGTCTCCACTGCCCTCAAAATCTTCATCATCTGAAAGGTCGTTGGGAAATCCTGTTATCACAGTGACGTGGCTGATTATGAAACCTGTTTAATGAATGAAATGGGGGAAATAACAAGAAATATATTCTGTTTACTCATATGGACGCCTAACAACATGAAAACAACGGAGAAGACGATTACTTCTACAATAACAAAAACAGCAACTACTACTACTACTACTACTACTACTACTACTATTACTACTACTACTTTTAATACTACTACTACTATTACTACTTCTACTCCTTCGTTTACTACTAATATTACTACTACTACTACTACTACTACTACTACTACTACTACTACTACTACTACTACTACTACTGTTACCACCACTACCACAACCAGTGCCAATCCCATACATGAACAATATGGCCAGGGGGCTTAAGTCCCGTGTCCGATTCGGTTTAATATAAAAAGTCCCAAGTTATCGAATCAAGTAAATAAAGAACCTATACACTTGTATAATATAATTTCGTAATTAAAAAACCTCAGTATAATAGATGGTATAATATAACATGTATAGGAACGTCCTGTAATTCGAAGAAGAAGTAGCGGCTGCCCAAAATACCGTGCGTCCCAAAACAAAAATATACACTTTTGAAATGATTGCTGAATTAAAAAAAATATATGATTCTAGGGAAAAATTTGTATATGTGTGGAAAGCTCCTAAACTCAACTTTCATATGACACCAGAAAGTCCGAAAAAAGTTCATGCTTGGGTGAGCACCGCTCACTTTTGTAAAGGGTATGAACATTAGGTTGCGCAGAAATTAGCCTTCCAATTTGTGAGAGGTAAATCCTTTGGAGCTTACAAAATTGACGGTGATATGATACATTCATGATTTCCTGAGTGAATTTCATGGTTTATTAAACCAAACGTTTATGCGTGAGTGAACAGGAATTGCATTTGTTATTGTAGCATTGTAACTTTCCCTGGTGGACTCAGTGGTGTGCTCATGGGAGTCAGGATGGGGTGATGGTACATGGTGTACCGTAATTTCCATGTTACAAACTGTTACACACTGTTAGTTTTTGTTTACATCTGTGACTTTGAATAAAACCTTTCACCCCATATTTCAATTATTGTAAGATTAGTTGAACATCTCATTGGTTTACTTAATACCCAGGTAGGGATTATGTAAATTGAATATTCAAATACTGTTTGTTGAAAAAAGGAATGTCACAGATGTTGGCTACTTATTCTTCAGGTTACCATTTACCTAAATAATAAGTAGCCAACATCTTAGACCATCTATAATACTGAAAAAGTTTGAAGATTGTTTAGTTTCCAGTTTCCATGGGAAGATAAGTGGAGCGTCAGCAACTGGAAATTTTCACAATTAAGCTCTAACGCCCATTTCAACTTGAAAGTAAAACAACGATTATTGCCTAAAACTTTTGAATTCCACACCTAGCTTTTCAAGAGGAATAACGTAAATAATCCTGATTTATTTAACCACATATAAATCTTCAAGTATCATACTCACATAAAATCAGTATCATGGCGTAACGTGGCCTAGAGGAACAATAATTCTCCATTAAGAAAAAAGTTATTGGAATTACGTGACGTAGTGCAACCGAAGAGAAGAAAGGGAAGCACTAAACTCGCATCCGGTGGGATTCTGATGGTATGGATTTCGTTGGATTAAAAGAAGATGTATTGATCCACAGGTTCTTCTTTGGTTTAAACCACAGGTGATCACAACATCTTGCTGATCAATCGAATTTGATAGCTTGATACACGCCAGTGTGGATTATGAACGAGGTTAGAGTTTCCTAGCACATAAAATGCGATATGTTTTACTCGAAGGATACCGGTGATTCTGTAGACCTCATTAGGCCAATTTATCGATGATCTGTATTACGAAGAGATATATGATCCAATATTTGTAGGAATAATCCTCTCTAATTAAATTGTCCCAAAAGTGTTATTGCAAGCACACTTCTCTCTATATCCTTTAAAAGGTATTTTAAACAAAGTGTAAATCGAACTAAGACTTCCAGGCATGCCAGGCTTGAAGAATCAAAGGTTGAATGAAGAATGTCATAGTTTTAGAGGAAGATTTTTTAAGAAATGGGATCATGTTGCTGATGTCCAGTGCTTTTGTAATGCGAATTACGCAATTGACCATTTATCCACAGTGACGTATCGAGAAAGGGAAAGAGAGATAGAGAGAGACAGAGAGAGAGAGAGATAAAAGGAAATGGAACATGGGCGGCCCTATATGACGTTTACACTTTGTTACTTATTCCATTATATGCCTTCGATATGGGGTATTGCACACCGGATTCATGTATGCTATGCTGTATAAACCTGTGACATATTGCATTTTAAGCACTTTAGGAGTTCCTGAATTTCCATGTGTGCATTTTCAGGGTTAAAGTGTCATTCGAAAAAGCAAACGAAAGGGTAGTCTCACCATTAGTGAAATAATGTACGATTACATTTCAGTTCGCTTCACAGGGTAAGTCGCTTTAAGATGAGACCATTAGACCACTACATTTAGTTAAGTACTGTTTGGTTATGTTTCCGTTCACTTAGCACGGTGTTAGTCCACTAGACCGGGGGTAATGCCTTTTAGGTCATCTCCAGGATAATCATCGGGACATCTGCGTTCTTTGAGAGCATTGGTTAACTAGGGGGTTAACTAAATTGCTTTAATGGTCATACAGACCGATACCCATGATGCATTTTTACGAGTGCTAATAAAGAAACCCCGTTTGATTAAAAAAAAAAAAAAAAAAAAAAAAAAAAAAAAACCTATATACGCCAGCAATCTCCGTGTATATTCGCTTTGGTACGGCAGCCCTCTTAAAGAAATAATAATATTATAATAACGTTTTATTTACACAGGGTAGCCACTTCAGCTATGAAACTGCTCTTCCAGCGGGCCCTGCATAACATAATATTGTATTACTACCCTTCTCCAATCTAATATGCTGAGCGCCTAGCTAGAAGGCAGAAGGTCCCATTGTAATATGTCTTGCGTTCATGCGTTCATGAGGCGGGCGCTCTAACCACTGAGCCACCATGCCCTCTTTTGGCGTATCAACACGGCATCAATTATTGACGCAGTACTAGGTCAGCAAAATGGCGCTCTTTGTGTACAGTAGGTGTTCATATTTTCTCCTTTTTAGAATTTTGTTTGTGTTTTTAAAGATCAACGAATTTGTAATGCGTATGCACATTAAATATTTTTCCGCAGAACAGCTTCGAAATATTTTAGGAGTGGACAAAATCCATAACATTACACCCTTCAAAACTATTTTAAGCACTAAATTCAACCTTCCTTGAAAACCATAAGTGTGTATATTTCGTTTCATGTTCTTGTTATCAATCTCTGATGTTCGGCAATGTTGTATCAAGGGGATGGTTCATTTTCCATACTATTTTTCTTTGCACCAACAACAGGGCGGGGGGGGGGGAGCGGGGCAGACAGGAATTAAAAATAACATCCGTCACTGATTTCATCGAATCAATCATTATGATTTTTAAAAAAATCTTTATACCTCGTATGATTATAGGGGCTGAATTTCTCTATTGCAGGACATATTGACCGATTAAAAATATTTTTTGTCATGAAAATGGCAAAAAAAGTGACTGAAAGTTGAAATTTGGCTCGTACCCAATCAGATTGGGTATATGTGTATACGCACTATGAATATGGCACATTTGTTTATAAATCAATGATATTGCAAATGCCTCTAGATTTTCGATGGATTTGTGATGGAATTATTGTTAAAGCTGTTTTGTTTCTCATAAATGAGCTACCTTAACCTCATGGCCTACGGTAATTCACTTTCCTCCAAAATCTAAAAGTGTTCTATTTTAGTATGAAAGAACAGTACTGGTTTGCCCTGTGGGTTATGACAGTGGCATAGCTTCAGTCGTTGGGGAGGAGAGGGGAGGGGGCACTGGCATCTTAGGGGACCTGTCTAAGTGGTGGAACTGAAAGGTTAAAAGAGTTACGATTATGTTGTGGAAGGTGGTCTGATCCTCTTCTTTTTTACGTTCTTTTCCCCTTTTCGTGTCGTCTCAATTTCTGTGATTTGGGTAGGGATGTGCCCCACTCCCCATCTGTGAGCTTCACCTCTGTGGTATAAAAACTTCCGACTCAAGCATGGATGACCTACAGTCCCCATTGTATATGTTGGGTTAAAAATAATGGATGCTTACGTTCCATTATTGAAGATGTTACTCATCAGTCTTTCATGCAAAGAGATTATCACGGGTGTGCCAGCATTTTTCTCTCAATAATTTTTTTCTCCTTCTGTTACCATGACATATATTCAAAATATTCCGAGTCAAATTTTTGAAATGCTTTTTTTCTTCTTCACTTTTATACATATTTACGTGTATATGTATATATACTTGTGTATGTGCGGGTGTGTGTGGTGTGTGCGAGTGTGTGCGCGCGTATGTGGTTGCGTGTGTGTGGGTGTGTGTGTGTGTGTGTGTGTTTGTCTGCACTGTATTCATTGTATATCGGGCAAGTCAAAACTTTACCTTACAGACCACACCTGAGTTGTTAGTATTAATATCCTATGGCTGTCAAGACTGAATCGAGCTGATATCACTTGTAGAGTTCGAATCATTCAGTAAAAAAAGAACTAGAAATATCAGACAAGATGACATTCGTGTGCCAATTTATGTGCACAGATTATACTTGGTAACATGTAGGGCATACCTTGAACTTGCCCGCTTAATATATTATGCATGTTTTTTTTTGTTTTTTTTTTCACTCTCTCTGTACCACCCTCCTGGTTACGGCAATTCCGTCACAACCTAATTGAAATAGGGAATCTCTCCGACCTTCTCTATCTATTTTGCTTAAAACTTGTTTTTATTTACATTTGATACAAAAAGGAAATACAAAATGGAACAGTTTAGGTAGGCTGCTGTCTGCTGGTAATAATGAGGATGTTACTCCTTCACGGAAAATAAGTCGATCACATTAAATCGAATAAAACATAAAACAATAGAGGGCACAATATTCAGCCTTGCTGGACGCCATATCTGAGATTACTATTCTATTAGCCTAGCACATCTATTTTCATACACAACTATATAGAGCTTCGAGTTAAAAAAATAAATAAATAAAAAAAAAGAGGGAAAAGTGCTGCCTCGACTAATACCATGACATTTCTTTCATGCAGACTAAACACGTGTAACATGTCAAGTTATGGTAAGTGCGCTCGAAAGATATGTAAGCATTCTGCACCTATTTAATATATCAAGATACCACAACGTTTGGTTGGAATGGTTTTCTTTTATTCATTTATTCGAAGGAAGCATTATCTCCATAGACACAATGCATGAGCCATTCAACATGCTTAAGAGCTCTCTAGAGGAAGTGAGCATAAAGTGTCTTTATTCTTAACATAGTACATGGACTCATTTATCTCAATGTAGCTTTTCATGCCAAAGTAGCTTTTTGTGGGTATTTCTCAAATCAAGACCATGGAAAATAACGATTTTCTGATGGTCTTAATGGAACGCGCTCATGCTCTACTCCATTTGTCCATTTGATTTGACAATTGGAGGATGCAGAACGAAAGCCGAAATGCGCTATTAATGGCGCTGTCGGTGACGATGCTCAGTGGTGTAGCATGGTTCAAGCGTTGGAGGGGGAGTGGCGTCGAGGGGTGCGAGGGAAGAGATGTGGGTAAAATGCAAAGGGGCAGTGTGAGAGGGCTTGTGCGACGGAGTTGTCTCACCTTCTTAAAATTACTCGGTAACATTGCCTCAGATTCTGTAACAAAATCCTGGATTTAGCTCGAGAAAGCTGTAATCATAATTATAAGCCTTTTGGTCAGTCAGAAATCCCATAACTTTTACAAGCCTATCGTTTTGGCTGATTACTAAGATATTTATGATTGCATGGAAATCGAAATTTCATTTTTCGCTTTCCCAACGGTTTTTTAAACACAAGTCCATTGAGGAAAATAAGTATTGTAAAACAAGTCACTCAAAGATTTTTTACTTTTTTGAGGCTGTTCATGATCATTTTGAAGCGCAATTTGTGTAGGGCTTCAATATAATACCATATAACAGACACTGATAACACATAGGGGCAAGTCTATCAGATTTAACATTATTAAACGATGCCTTTAATCCGTTGGATTATTCTCTTAACTTCATTTTCTTACTTTCTCCCTCTATGTCTATGTTCTTTTTTGTTAGTCATTTTCATTTTTTCGTTGGGGTGCCCCACTGCCCTACGCCCACTGTGCGTACGCCACTGCGGGAGATGATTGACATATGAATGTGAATGGGAAGCGTCTTGACTATTCCCAGGCGAGTGTACGTCGGGGGAGCACTTAAGAGCGAGGGTGGGCTATGTATGATTGAAGGATAATACCAATAGGGACTAACATACTCCAGACATGCAGGCACAGAGAGACAGTGAGAAAGAGAGAGAGAGAGAGAGAGTAAGAGAGAGGGAGAGAGAGAGGAGAGAGAGAGAGAGAGAGAGAGAGTGGGGAGAGAGAGACAGAGCGAGAGAGAGAGAGGCTGACTTCGTGTGACTGGATGGATGATAATGCAACCAGGGACTATAATTGCCCCAGACGTGCAGAGAAATATAGAGAGAGAGATAGAGAGAGAGAAGGAGACTGACCGACACACGGACACAATGGGTTATAACAGAGTGTGTGTTTGTGTGTGTGACAGAGATAGAAAGAGGGAGGGAGAGAGAAAAGGTGAAAGGCTACATGGAAAGGTGAAAACTATGGGAATAAATGGTATATATCTCAAATTAAAACATCAAAGGTGCGTACATTGGGCAATTTAAAGACATTAATTATACAATATGCATTATTAAAGTTGACATCTACAACAAGACTCCTGCCTCATCTCACGCTCTTCCCATCCTCCATCCAATTCTCTCTCTCTCTCTCTCTTTCTTTCTCTCTCCCGGTCTAGTTTTTTTTTTTAATATAGCAAGAAGATTGAGGAGACAAGATATAATTTGTAATAATTTGTCCTTTTTAAGTTTCATAGTGAAACGGTAAAGTATCCATCGATCGATAAACATGGAGCAGAATTTTCCCATACGGTCCAGGGGTGTGTGTGTGTGTGTGTGGCGGTGGGGGGGGGGGGGGTGTTCAATATACCTGTGATATCTGGCAGCGACACCCCCCCCCCCCCTCTCCCTCTTCTCTCTCCTTCAAACCCTTAGATAGGTAAAATTAGGAATTACAGCAAATGGTGATAGACACGTCAATAATGAAAGACGTTTGAATCAGTCATTTCGGCGTTGCGAGGGAACACTCGTATGTTTGGGAGAATGTAAATGTCATGTACATATAAACCTACATTAATATTAAACATTAACTGTTCTTTACAAGACGACTTGTCATTCCAAACTTCTTCTCATCGATACCAAAAAAAATTAAAAGGGATGATGATCGTCGCATTTTAGGTTTCACTTTGCTCTGGACGTAACATAAAGTACATGACTTTGTACGACCGACTCTTGGATAAAAAGTCATAAAAAGTAGTGAATGTACGAGATAAAATTGAATGAAAAGTAACATTCCTTGGGGGCGCCCTCTGCGTAATCTAAGAAGACTCTCCGAATGAAATCCAAGCTCTGCCTTTTGTCCTCCTGTCTCATCATTCTATTTCTGCTCCTTCCCTTTCTCTGTATCTATATTTCTTTTGTTTCTCTCTCTCTCTCTCTCTCTCTCCCTCTTTCACTGTCTCTCTCACTCAATTCTTCTTTTCGTTGAGCACTTTTCCCCACCTACCTTCATGGATTACCCAGTTCCACTTTAATATATTTTCTCTCTTTTGTCACCCAATGTCTTTACAATAGTTTATCCTTTGCCGTCGAATTCGTGCATAATTATGAATTTAAAGACATATGACATGATTTATTCCCTGAACAAGATCCATGTTTAAGTTACAGGTATTCCATGATCATATAGTTACTGGCGACGACCTACATTCAAGGCTCCATTAAAAAGCGCGGGCGTTTCCATGGTGCTCGTATACGCACGCCGGAGACAAAAATAAATATATATATGTATATAACGGGTCTCATAATCTCCGTCGCCGTCGAGCAGTTTGACTGGTTCATTCCTGAGTAGCGTATTGACTGGGAAGCGTCCTGTAGCAGCACATGTGTACCTGAGAAGTAACATGCCAGGAGAGGATATAGCTAGAAAGTTCCAACTTGAAAACTGTTGACAGATTCTTTATTGCACTCGTTGAAGTTGGAGGATTCAGAACAAAATGGGTAAGTCCGATTTTGATTATGCATGATCATGTTTTTAGTTGTTTTTGAAGGATGTTCGACATATGTTCCTGCGACAATAGCTTCGAACACGTTCCTACATCAACTGAATTCCTGGCTTTGACTTTAAACTGACACTTTACAGAACCGTATCCCCACCATATTACGCTTACCCTAACCTTTACCATAAGTCTAATACCTTCACCCTAACTCTTACCCTAACCCTAACGTAATTTGTTGACCATGCATTTCTTCAAACGTGCGTACAAGTGAATACTTACCTCAAGTTTTGTAATGCACAATTATCTCATTTTGTTACAACCACCGTAATATTCTTCTTATTCAGCTTAAATTGTTTCAATTTTACACAAGTCATAAACTAAGGGAAATAAGGGTACATGTATGTTTATAGCATTGTATGCCATGCTAAGGGCTACTCTACTTTATTCCTTAATTGTTTTCTTATTTTCGAAATTTGTTTCATATCTGTTGATCGTAAAACCTTTTTAGCTACTTAATTTGTCATTGTGTTGCTACTTTAATTTGAATTTAGTGTCATTGTATTTTGTACTTAGATTGTTTAGTATGATTGCTTTGTATCATTTATAGAATATGATCAAATGAATGATATAGGTGTGGCAACGTCTAAAGCCTTATTGTGTTTTTCCAAGCAGAATTACTGTAAATGCATTATGATTGTAAATGCCTTTTAAAAGACTACTGCTATGGTTGGTTTAATCTCTTGTAATACCATGTAATGTGACAAACCATGCGTGCAGAACTGAATAAATAAATAAATAAATAAATAATTAAATAACCTCAAACACAGGTTTAGTCTCTACAATCGTAGCGCTCAACCTGTACTTGTTGACGAAATGAAGTCTTGGGCAATTGATGTATCACCTTCTACACTATAAAAGACTATAGAGCGGAGTGACTGCGTTGTCATAAAGGTAGATTCCATGGGTGCAGTCTTCAAAGTCTTTATCGTGTTTCAGCATGCAATATAGCTGGTAAAATACAACATTTTAAAAAGACTGTCACCCTTTGCCCTATTTAAAACGCTGATATTAATTGCAGGTTCTTTGCCTAGTTTAAGTAATATCTTTTAAAGTTGTGTCATCGGCTTCAGGTTTCTTTTTCAACGTTCAGTCAAGGTTTAAAGGAGTGAAATGATCTAGACGATTAAGGAACAGATTATTGAAAAGAATGCAACGTGAAAGGGCTTTACTTTCAAAATACGAAGAGTGTATAGGATTTCATGTGATGGGAGAGGAAATGAGTGGGAACTAAAAATAAGGAGGATAAAGAGGGAGAGAGAGAGAGAGAGAGAGAGAACGGGTTGAAGAAACAGTTAAGAGTATTATTTAAGAAAATTTGATTAGCTGTTGATATTTTTCTGCTTGTGTTGTCTTCGTCGTTTTAAATAATAGTGATATATACTTTTTTTTAGTGATATATACAATTGAACAATGTTTCTGAAAAGAGAAAGCGCTTATTTTAAATGCTCATCTCTGAAGAAGAACTTCGGTCCTTCGAATGCTTATAATATTCCATCTCAATTATAGAAAAATAGATATTTTGACATCTTAATTTTTAAAAAGAAAACACCGCAAGAATGAATAGGTAAATCCCGCAAGGGGAAAGAAAGGCACTTTGTTAAATGCCTTCGGGATTGTATTGGGTTTGATTGGATCATATGAAGACAGTTATCTAAATTTCAGATATAAATAAATAAATAATTAAATGAATATATAGATAAATAAATAAATAAATAAACAAATGAATGAATAAATATTGGAAAATTGCTCCATTTGTTTTGAACTGCGGTATTGCTGACACATTTCCTAGTATTTTCCCCTTTCCCCCTGTTTCCTCTCCAGGGGGGGGGGGGTGTTTCACAAAGATTCTAAGTTGAACTTATCTCTAAGTTGGACTTAAAAATTATGTAAAGCCGTTAGCATCTTTGAAAATATTTTGTAAAGTTATTTTGAAAGGCATAAAATGTTGATTCAAATCATTCATATTTTCTATCATCAAGGAGATTTCATGTTCTGGATTTGGAATTTATAAAAAAAAGTCTAAAATACTTGAATTTCTGCTTTTGAATATATTTCATTTTAAGACTCCAATGGCTGTCCATAATTTTTAAGTCCAACTTAGAGTTAAGTTCTACTTAGGATCTTTGTGAAACACCCCCTGGTCATCGGATCGTGTCGCATTTAAAGAGAAGGACGAGCCTACCCCCGTAGAGAATATACGTTCAAGGCCACTCGGAAGAGTAACTCCCTATGATATGATCAGAGGTAGCACAGATCGGTGTAGACAGAGACCTAATTATTCCAGTGTAATTGCTGCTTCAAGGTGATGAAGATACCTTGATAGGTTGCAAAGTCAATGTCAACTTCGCGCCTTTGAATGTTTTTTTGGTACAGATATATGGCGCCATACAAATGCAGTTCATCATCACCATCAACATCAACTTGTATGATTCGTTGTATGCCTATTATTGTTTTGTTATGTTCTAGTTCTCTATTACTTTTCCTTTCTTTCTCTTTCTCTGTCTGTCTGTCTCTCTCTCTCTATCTCTCTCTCTCTCTCTCTCTCTCTTTCACTCTCTATATTTCTCCTTTACCACTCTTCCTTTATTCTCCCTCTCTCTTCTTCATCTCCGATATTAATCCTCACTCTCTACTCTTCGTTCTGTGTTCTCTTTCATTTCCGAATGAATAAAGCATATATACATACATAATTTGTATAAACATAAGAACAAATGCAAGTTAATTTGAAATAATACGGCTCATTCGCTCTTTTTAGAGCCATTAATTTAACGCCGGGCTATTCTTCCTAGAGATCTGGAAGAAAGGAACGAGGAAAGATAGAAGAAAGAATTAATCCAGCATGAGCATAACACAAAATATCATATAAACATAAGTATACATGTATAAACATAACACAACGTATCACACATATTGTTTGCTTCTGTACTAAAACTTATCACCCCCCCCCCTCTCCTTGCCCGATTATATGATGCACCTTGCTTAATATTTGTGCTTTCCCATTCTTTGTATTCACTTCCGAAGAGTATCATAATAATATCCGCTAAAAAAACAATTACTCCCAAACTGAACGACCTTACGTTCGATAAATAGCTTGGAGTTCTAGATCAAACCGTTATACTATTAAGTGGGTGGGTAGTTACATATACCCATTTGTGTGTGCAGTTGAAGTGATTTTTAGAGAGATTATTTTTCTTATATTTTCTGTCAGTCCATGAAAACAATCGAGCATGCACCAATTCACCAATGTACGTAATCAAGCTCTCTTGAAGTGCCCACAGACAGTCTCTTTCACATTGTGATCAAGTGACCAGTATTCAACTTTATCTTAAAAAGATACATAGATAGAGGAAATGGAAGTACGCTCAAAACATTCCAGGTTAGAACGTATACTATGGCTTAAGGGCGTATGGATTATTTCCAAAGACAAACATCTTTAAAATCTAGAATGTATAAAATATAATGTAAAGGATGACACAAGCTCCAGGCTTACCAAGCAATTTCCCTTTATTTTATCCTCTTCCTCCTTCTTAATTTCTTCAAATTTGGTTGTATTTCATTTCATATGAGGTCACGACTTCTCTGATATTTTATTTTATTGAATTTGTTAAGCTCATCACTCCATAAACGTGCGCTACATTTGGCGGGGAAATGTACGTTAGTTTCAAATGCAGAATAGTGTTTCGAAACATTGCATGCATATTTTAACGGGCTGTTCAACAGAAATTGAACTAAGGAATATGGAAATAAAATCTCTCCCTGTCTTTTTCTCTGTAATTCTCTCTCTCCTTTTTTGTTGTTGTTGTATTTACCTCTCTCTCTTTCGTTCTCTTTTTTCTCTCCATCTCTCTTTCTCTGTCCCCTTCCGTCTATGGAAGTGTTACAGACGGAGCAATTACCTTAATCGTGATGCCTGTATAGTTTTTTTAAACATTGCATATATATTTTAACGGGCTGTTCAAAATATATTGAACTTAATTAATATGGAAATAACATCTCTCCCTCTCCTTTTCTCTGTATCTCTCTCTCTCTCTCTCTCTCTCTCTCTCTCTCTCCATTTTTGTTGTATTTACCTCTCTCTCTCTCTCTCTCTCTCTCTCTCTCTTTTGTTCTATTTTTTCTCTCCATCTCTCTCTCTCTCTCTCTCTCTTTCCCTCTTTTAATGGAAGTGTTAAAGGCCCGAGCAATTTATTTGTAATATCTGTATAATATATGAAATAACAGAAATAGTCTACGTATTTCCGGAGGAAATATTCTGTCACTTCATATCTCTGTTTCTTTTCACCCCACTTCACGATACGGGATTTTCCCTATTAGATTGTTTATTTCAATGGTATGAAGATGAGCATCCTTTTTTGTCTTTGATGTAAATTCTCGATAGTGATGTTAAACCTTCCTGGCTAACGATTATTCAGCAAAGACGCAGATATTTGCGTCTTTACGTCATATTCATGGGATTAGGTAATTGGAGATCAATTCTAATGTATGGGATTATATCTGAACGTATTCCTTGGACATGAATTCATAGATCCAGTCTGAAATTCCTGTTACTTGCATTAGGTAATTTTAAAAAAGAAGACGGTGTGTTTTCTTACTAGTATCCTTATATAGCCTACATATATTACTTATATGAAATTATATACGTTTACATCCTCCATTGAAAATGTGGGAAAGATGACTTAACGTTGTACAAATAGATTAATCTAATATTCATCCAGATTATGCAAATACTTATTTATTATATTTGTTCATGAATGCATTAAGTTATTGATTTCATTATTTGTTCCTTAATTTATGTATCTACCAGTTAATTTATTTGTTAATTTTGTTTTCATTAATTCATAATTATATTCATTTACTTATTCGGTCATTCATTTAATTGCGTAATGTGCTTGGCCAAAACTGCCTTAAGGAAAGTTTCATTTTGAGGCATATGTCAGGCCATACAGACCTGGGATGGTTCCTGTCAGACACTGCGCATCAGTACATGCTAATATTTTTCAAATGTTTTATACAAATATTGTTTGACCATTGTTTTTATTTCAATAATAGCATTGTACAACCCTTATCTTCCACCCAAGTGAATATTCGCTTTATATATATATATAACATATAGTTTTATGTTACCTGAATCTGCACATTTTACGCTTGTCTGAGCTCGATTGGATATATTTTCTATCAACATTGTCCCTTCCCTCAACATTTTTGCGTGGCGCGAAAATAGCTGATTATTTCTTTTGCATGGCATGAACGTTGCCGTTGGCACCTATTGATTGTAAGTTTATAAAAGAGCAACTGCGAACAAATCAATATTGTTAAATGTGCTCCCAAATGTAAAGGGTTCACATGTGTTTTTTCAATATATTTATCACCTTTTCGTGTTGGTATAGACAGGTCAAAGGTATCTCTCTCTCTCTCTCTCTCTCCATGTCTCTCTCGCCCTTTATATTTAATTCTTTTAAATATGATTATTACGCTTCTTGATAAACTGGATGTAAAAATAAGGTAGTATTTCAATGACTTTCTCTCTCTCTCTCTCTCCCTGTTTTTATCTTCTTCATGTTCCCCTGTTCAAAGTAGAGTGGCTTCTTGTTATTCTGTTCTTCTCTTTAATAACTTTCGTGTGAGTACGCGTGTGTAAATGCGAACATCTGCGGGTGTGAGTTTGGTTGACCGCTCCGTATTTTCCTTTCTCTCTCTCTCTTTTCTCTCTTCTCATTTGAGATCAATAAAAAAAATGTATTTATCTCTCGCATTCTTGTTAGAATGTTTACTTCAATTTAGATTACAAAAATAAAAAGCGCCTTGAGAATCTCTAGAGATTAGCATGTGCTGTGCGCTTGTCATTATTAGTTTTGTTATTATTATTATTATTACTATCATCAACAACATCATCATCGTCATTTTCACTACTCCCCTTTTGATTCTCCTGTTGGTCTATCCATCTCCTTTAGTCTGTCTCTCTTCCCTTCCCCACCCCCTCTTTTTTTCTCTCTCTCCCTCTCCCACTTTCCTATCCATTTCTCCATTCCTCCAACATTTCCTTTTCTTTTGTCTCCACTACTATTCTGGGCTTTGGGCATAGCCCGGAGATACATACAGATCGTGTGTTTCATGCACCTCTAATCACGATCTAAAAATGTGCATTGTTAAGGGTTAACATTTAGGCTTTGGAAATAATGAATGGATTTGCATCATCATAAATAACCTGTTGCCCACATGGTAAGTTTCATATATTTGTTTTAATCATTTTCGCATTTATTGCGCGGAAGGGGTGTGTAACATTCGTTTTCTAAACTTTATTTATTACAAAACTTGAGAAAAGTGTAAAAGAATATACTAAAACAGCTGAGGAAAAATTACGTTCCCGTTTCATTCATAAAATGGATCATAATCAAGAACCCGTGTTGCAATAAAAATAAACAAAAATGATTTTCAGATTCTTTAGAGTTACGGCTAGTCTGAAAAAATGGGCCATTTTAAAATTAACAACTCCATATTCATATTTTCTGAAAGGTACACTACACTACTTGCAGTTGCACACACAATTTGATTTAGAAATGATCAGGACAAAACTTAGAAAAGAGATAGAGAGAGAGAGAGCAAGCGAGATATAGCCAGAGACTAGGGAATAGAAAGATCTTCTAAATACAGTAAGAGAGAAAACGGAAGAATGTATAGAATTTCAATTTGAATATAATCTATTTAGCTTGATTTAATTTAAAAAAGCAATATGCACGGGGGGACGAAATCGAGCTAGTTAATATAAATTCCCTAAACACTTCAGTTGCTTTATTTGCCTCTTTGCACAATCCCTTGTCTGCCACACGTGCAACTGTGCACACACAGAATGGCACCAATCGACGTAAGGGTTGCTTTTTGTAGCACAATGGTGATCAAAGCTACCCTTTTTCATGACAGCCGTTTAGATACCGGTATAGATTAATCTTGCACTTGAAAGTATTTTTGAAGCCTTTGTGTATATCTTCCCCATGATGAATACGATATGGCGCAAGGAGATGATCGTGTTGCATGTCAATAATAAACTCTCTGATACGAAGTACAACAACATTTGTATTGGCAGAGAATAGAAAGAAACGCTCATTGCGGGAAGACACAATTTGATAAGGCCCAATGTAAGTTGAAACCGATTTCCTGCCAATGTTGTTATCCCCAATTGGAAGTGGTAGTAATCGAGTTGCATTCGCATTCCATACAGTTAGGTAAAAAGCCGGAGGTAATATCACTGAGGTTCACATGGCAGTCCGTTGAATATAAATTTAGGTCTTGGTTTCAAACTCCGAGGTTATCTTGTAGGTAGGGACCATGCGTTCACACTCTTGTTTATGAAACCTTACGTAAACACAAATGTATTCGAACCACGAGGGAACTTAAAAGCGAGGTTGACACTACAGTCCCTTGGCTTTATATGGAGGATGTCGATTTTGAACTTCGCAGTCTTATTACCACAGGCGAGCTGAAGGTTAGCGCGATAACTAGCGCAAGGGGGAACTGTTGTGTGCAGTACGGACGTAATTTTTTCGAGTTGACGCCAGTTTATACTGCTTGCCGGGCTTGTACTTGAAAACTTCTAATACACGTTCTGCTACAAAGGTCCCAACCATCCTGTGTAAACATAGCTTGAAAAGCGATTGTTTTGAAGAGGAAAATCAAGTTTGTATATCTCTGGAGAATAATGATATCTCTCTCGTATAAGTTAGGGCAAGCGTGAAGAAGGGAGATGTCACTGTATCCTAAAGCTTCCAGGAGGGTTTTACATCCTCCTCTCGGACGCGGCTAGGACACGCAAGATTTCCCAAATCATGTCAGGATCAAAAATAATTGCTTTGATAACGAAAATCAAGGTTTTAAATCTCAGGAGAATATTGCAATAAGTGATATCTTTCTGGCAATGAAAGCCGCACGATAAAATAGGTGGTGAATCTTTATGCTTTTCGTGCTATTTTAGGTAAGGCGTTTTAAACATTCGTGTCGAATGCACATAGGATTCACGAAGGGTGGTATTTCATCGAAGATAACAGTCATGTTGCATTTGAATACTCTTACCAATTTGTGTAATTGTTCACTAAGTCTATGTGAATAATTAATTTGGCTTTTCTTAAGAATGTGACATACAAAACCTTATATCTAAAAGTATTCAACAGAGGCCCTAATTCTAGCTCTCCGCCTTTCATTCTTAAGTTACGAAAACAAACACCAACAAATATGGGATATGAATGACTGTAGTCAAATGTAGGTGATATATTTCTATATCAGACATGGGTCATTCATAAGCCAAAGAGATAAATCGTAACGTTTTGAGGAGGTTAAAATCTTACCTTCGGAATGACGAACCGTATTTTAATGTCGGAATTTATTCTTCGAAAAGCCCGCGGTATGTAATTTTGTGTATGTTTTGGAATTACGAACCCTAGGGAAAAAAGTGCGTCCCAAATGGTAAAATCGCACACTTATTGTCTGATGAGGGCGTTAAACCGATAGCATTTTAGTTGTAGCATGTTCGCGACACTTGCTACATTGCACAAGCTGCTCATGTCGAAATACATGGCTATTATCTTTAAAACGTCTATATTAAGTTTGCTAAGCCCATGAGGATTCTGGAAATGATGATAATGTTATGAGGTAGTGGATTGTGCATTCGCTGGGCGAATACCCTTAACCTGCATACTGCATTAAGGAAAGTAGAAAATCGTCAGCTTCTGAAACATTTTCAAAACTGTGTACATGCTGTATTGACCAGGCTGTCCATATACGAATTTAATGTGATATTTTTGTTGATGAAAATTCAATATTAATTTGGCAAAGCTCATGAGGATAAAGGTATGAACAAAAAAAAAATGTTTTTAAAATTCTGTACTGTATTTGGTTAAAATTATTACGTTTGTAAAGACAGTGAGAAAACTATTTAGCTGGTGAAAAATAATGGGGTAGATTTATGCCAAAGTAGGCGGTACATCAGTGAGACTACCGCCCCTTAACTTAATGCCCCGTGAAAGGCGCTGAATCCCAATAAATTGTATCATTTACACGATTGCATGATTGTTGTGATAGCTTTCTGACGAAGAGCTGCTCAAACGAGATAATTCCTTTTATGCTTTTACGATAATTCTAATATTATTTCTATCATACATGCAGTATTTCTAAACCTGTTGTTTGGTTCGATGGTTTATTTCACCTTATTGTTAATATTTAAAAAAAAACATGATTATGCATGTAAGTGAGCACCTAGGGTACTCACTGTCACGATACCACTGATCCATCGTATGTTCCCGTTCATGTTCATGTTTTTTGTTATATCAATGTGTATATTAAGTTTGTATTGCCCATGAGGAGAGTGAGAAATTATATTTGTTTAATATATTTTTTTAATAGATTTTTTGATGCACAGAAACTGCTTTACCCCTCCAAAGTAGGCATTTATTCGTAAGTAATTCCGTCCTGTAACATTAATTGGGTTCACGCAACATTGCCCAAATTACGTCAGAACCAGCAGCTCAAAGCCGATTATTTTAAAAGGCAAATATTAAGTTTGGACGGCTCAAGGGAATACTGTAAAACATGATTGTTTTTTGGATAGAGTAGGCCGCATTTTTTTAATGGAAAATCATCCATAATGCTCTGGGGCGATCAATGCTTGTTTAATGGCGCAAAGGACTAAAGAGTATATAGAGATCGTAGATATCATAAGAAAAGAAGTTAGCAGATTTATGTTTGGTTTACGTCTTTTGGTTGTTTTTTTTAATTTTTATTCCTATATATTGAAAAAAATGTTCTGTGAAGGCTCAGACAAGTCTGATTAGTTTAAGCAATATGGCACTGACGCATGAAGCAGAATTCAACTTTCGAAACGAAAAGACAAAGACAGACACATTTGTTCCATCAGTCCAAAGTAGGCACAAGGAAATATTGACAGTGTGTTAAAGACATTGGTGCTTAGTCATCAATTGCAGAAAATATATGAATACTTTATCATTAAAAAAACATATACATTACTCTTAACCATGATACACATGTAAATGTCGCATTGGATATGATTGTGTATACACGTATTCTAGTTCCGTCAAAACCAATATAATCTGATTCCGGAAAAGGTTATTACCCGTGATCATTGAGATGATATTCTAATATCAAATACATCAAACGAAAATGCAAATTGGTATTGAGCGGAAACATGAAGGAATGACAAAGAATTATGAGACTCTAAACAGATTAAGTGAATACTAGAATGAAAACGCTTGATTTCACTATGATATTCATTCGGCTGTAACAGAAATAGCAGCATAAGAAGTACAGGAATTGAAATTGACAAGATAACTACAAAATGAATGAAGTCAATTTGTAAACAGATGAATATTGTGCTGATTGAGGCAGTAGCCAATATAGAGAAAAAAGGGGGCTAGTTTATTTTTACATCAGTGCCAGCAAAGTAAACAAAAAAATCACGTATAATATTTAAAAGGCAGCAGCCATAGCTACAGGATAAAAAGGGGTCCTTTATATTTACATGAGTGTAGCAAAGTTTAAAAATATCCACTTTCATATTTAAAAACACTCTCTGACTCACGTCACACAAAATTAATTATTATACTAGTTAATGTAGAATCAAATAGTAGTTTTTATATTAAGTATCACAGAAAGACAAGAAGAAAAGATTATTGTTTGTTTCTGATATTGCAGTCCGATTAAACTGCAACGACTGAAACCATGAAAACGTGAACACATTTTATGAACCACGAACACTTACTAATGAAAAGACACCTCTCTCTCTCTCTCTCTCTCTCTCTGTCTCTCTCTCTCTCTCTGTATCTCTCTCTCTCTCTCTCTCTCTCTTTCTGTATTCCACTCTCTCTCTGTCTCTGTCTCTCTCCCTCCCTCCATGAATTTCGGACTGCGTATTTCGTCGTAATCTTACAATGTTATTTTCAAAATACCAAGAAATGTAATATATCAACGTCCTTTCCCTCGGGCCTATCTGTCCTTCCCAGTACACGAATAACATATTGTTTTCGAAACATTTGGTATTTATTTCATCGTAGTCGTTCAAAGCAATATATCGCGGTAAGAGTCGGTAAGATTTGTATCTTATCCTCAACTTTAGGCGATTTAGTTTTAATTTATCTGAAAACCTTTTTTTTTTCAGAGGGAGAGGTGCATGTGTTTTGTTAATAAAATCCTATAAACGTAGACCAGGTGGCTTACACATATCGCATTTCTTGCATTACGATAGTACTTGTCAGCTTAAACAAAGTAGTTATATTTGCTAAAACTTTTATATTGCAATTTACTCAGATACCAATCGGAAAGAGTGGGGAATGCCCTTGTGAAGAAATAACTATTGAGTCATGTTTGCAGTACAATCCATACTTATTGCATTTGCAATATTTTTTTCCTCAACGGTGTAACCTAAAAGGCTTACTTCGAACCATCGAGTCATCGCGTCCGGTCCGATAGTCGCGTTACACGGCATTTCGTGAAACTAAAACGAAAGATAATGTAAAGGTCCACGCTAATGACGCGACCTTGTGTTGAGGGGAAATTGGACCATTCAATGTGTAGATTAGAGGGGTTTACGTCACAAAACATCACCTCTTAATTTCGTGAATGAGGGGCATTTTTTCACAAAATATCATACCATCCGACCCGACGCGATGATCCGATGATTCAGAGGAAGCCTCTAATGAAAATACTCATCTACTATTCTTATAGGGCAAGTGTGGGGATATTTGTATTATGCAATATTGTTCTTGATCGACCAATGTGTCATGATATGACCCACTGCTTTTAGCATTTACCAATATCTCGACATTCCCTAGTCTCGCCAATGAGACAGACGCCGGTCCGAAGAAACATTCCGAATTACCAAGAAAACGTCCTTTTGGAGTCGGTATGGACTTATAGCTGCGGTGTGGATGAGTTGTTTAAGATAATACCGATATATTATTCTAGTAGGTCATCAATAACCTTAGTTATCACTATGTCGGTAGTAAAACGTACGTTGGATGTGTACATGCATGTAATGCCTCCGCCGAGATGAGCTTTAACGGGTTTGTGGCTTGAAATCACTTCCACATTAATTTACTTACGAGAGAGATTGAAGACTCGGTAATAAAATAAGATAATCACGATATTGCTGAATGATAATGAAGTTATTACGTTTTAGAATAGCATATTTCATATAATGAAACGTTGGGCCACATCCATATCGTCAGTTTAAAGCGAAGATGGCGTGACCCGTGCCATTTTCCACATAGTTTACGTACGTCTTACTCCAACAGACTCCAGGGGAGTAACTATTTATGTTTCAATACTTGTGCTTCTTCCTTTAGATATTTCAACCAAGCATTTTGCTCTAAGAATCGACAAGTTGAAATATTGTTCGAATTGCTTTCCATTAGTGGCAAAACGTTCATCCAATTCAAGAATAAATTTAATTTAAAGCAAAGGACTATTGTCCTTCGGAAAAAAGAAGGAAGAATGGTATTTCATCATCGAGCCTTTTTTCTTTATTTTTTTCAAGAGACTTGAAAAATATCTTGGTTTCACTTAGATAAAGTCCATTGTATATGGAAATGTTGCTCTATTGCAAGTGCCCCTAAGTTAGATTGCCTACCCAGGATACGAAACTCAATTTAATCAACCTGAAACCTTCCGCATTTAACAAAAGGTGTTGTCAAATAATTTCTTGTTGGTAATTTGGAAAATGAACAAGGAGAAATAAAACGCCTAGTCGTAGATTAATTGTTAATATGCCATAACTTTAATTGAATGTATCGTGGTAAAAATATACCAAATGCCTCGGGATTATTATATATTTCGAGTGCAATTCTAATACTGGTGTTAATAAGGTTGTCATGGAGTTAATCGAGACCAGAAATGGGCAGTTTCGCAAAGCCATCCATCAATTGGCGCCTACAGTTTTTTTTGTGCGTATCTGCATGTGATGCAAACGAACGAATGTGCCGGTTGACACTGGTGGCAAATGAAAGGTTAAGCTGACATACAAATTCAGATCAGTTTCTATTGGTATCATTAGAATGCATCATATTTGTTGGATAATTGTAAAGTTTCTAACATGTCTGGCTGTAGTTCTTTGGTCAACCTTGATATACTAGGAGCCCTATCAATAGATTTCCTTCGTTGAAGTTACGCTGACTGAATACTTGCTCGGTATAAATATTGAGATGTGTCCATAATCCAGCTCGGTGCTTCCCATTGCAATTATGTAAGACTCGAGTCTGGAAAATAGACTACACACCTTAAATAGTTTAATGCATCTGGTCTTTCGTCTTTGTGAATTTAGCATCACTCATTTAACCCACGGTTTATTTGTGGGAATATCAAGTTCAGCATACAAAACGAAGGATATTTTTTACCCAGCAACACATTTTAAAGTTATTTGTATCTCTTTTTATTCATTATTCGGGTAATGTTTAATTATTCAGAAGCACCTAGCAATACATGGTGATTTAATTATAATATCCGACAAATCCTTATTTTAATTAGAAAAAGGTGGGGTGACGTCATTTGTAATGTCCATGTTTCCATATCTGGCAAGTCCTGACACTTTTTTAAGAACACGGGCAGACATTTAACTTAAATATTCCTATTATCCAGTCCGAATTTATCTTTATTTCGCTTAGGAGCGTTGGTGAACTTCATCAAACCTCTGAAAATAACAGCTGGAAACATGTGAACATGAAAGGTCATCCAAGATCTGTGATCGGGATAATGATTATATTATCATGTAAAATGCTCAGGGGCATTTTTTCTTATCCCTCGATGATGGTGAATTCAAGGTCAAAGAAACCTTTTTAAAGAGGTATACGTGAATATCATTATTTAGATTTCCCGAGAGGCATGAGAAAGATGTAAAAACACTGTCGATTCCAGTTCGGGGACAAATCGTGTCATTTAAAATCTGTCAGGTGATGACGTTTAAACGTATGTCACTGAAAAGGGATCTGTCATCATATACAAATCTAATTTGAGTCAAGAAGACGAAGAAGCGATTCTGCTACGGACATTATACCAGCTTAAATTATTTTGACAAGTATTTTTAGTGACAATAAAACGAATTGCTAAACCTTTGTTGGACGGTTGTCTAGTAACAAGATGAGATGACAAGAGAAATCGCCATGTGTTTGTCTTTTGTTTCTATATTGAATGTATCGAGCCTATATAACCTTCTGGTAAATTTGATATAAATAAGAAAATTTTAAACTTTCAGCTTTATATGCCATATACAAATAATCGCCGTGTGCCACACGCGATAGACAAACTAAGGGCAACAGGTTATTTTACTGTTTCCAGTGCAAGATTATTCTATATTATTAGATGATCAAGCGGATCCTAATCAAATGATTGGTTTATAACGTACATGTGACCAGGCATTTATTTTGCCTAACACATACTTTTAATAATGACCGGTCATTAGCAAATACTAATGACCGGACATTAATAAAATCATGTTATAAAACATCATTTTATGAAACAAATAAAACATCATCTTAAAATAAAAATAATACACATCATTTTTTTCGGGCATTAGTAAAATCAGCCACACTCGGTATACCTTCGAAACAGTACAAACATCATCGGGTATCGCCTCGGGCGTGTCAGATTGTTCCAAAGGTACCTTGTATGGGTAATTCTTACCAATGCCCTCACAGCTGTGTATTGTTTGTATACCAGCCTTAAACGGGTTGTCATCGTCATGGAGCTAATCAACACCAGAAATTGGTTCATATTGTTGTGTGTGAATTTACACTTGTGGCAAATGAGCGACAATGCAGAGAGGCGAATAAAGCAACCGAAGTGCGTATCGATCATGTTTATGCTTAGTATACACATAGTACGTTTTCTCTTGTTAAAACATGTTTTCATTCATCACAATCAAGCGACGTCGGGTAAATGAGAGCAAATTGAATCGTCTCTTGATTGTATATGCAATAATTCCGTCAATTGGTTCATATTGTTGTGTGCGAATTTACACTTGTAGCAAACCAGCATTCGCGCAGAGAGGCGAAAAAAAGCAACCGAAGTGCGTATCATGTTTATGCTTAATATACACATGTTATGTTTTTCTTCTTGTATACCTGTTTTCATTCATCACAATCAAGCGACGTCGGGGTAAATGAGAGCTAATTGAAACGTCTCTTGATTGTTTATCTTCCCATGTTTGTATGAGGATGACTAATGAGCGAGAGGAGAATATCCCGAAATAGCCAGCGGGAGATACGGCTCGTCGAAGCCATGTTTATCCTAACCACGGAAGAGGACAACGACCAGATCATTGAACCGTTGTTGAAAGGGAGTTTGGTCTGTCGTGACACTTGTAGATTTATAAGGTCTAATCAATCTCCCCATCCTTGCCTTTCTAACAAACAAAACCCACATGTCCCCGCAGTACTGCATTTCTTGTTATCGCAGACTATCTATTTCTCCATGAATGTCAACGTTAGGCAACGAAACGTGACTGAAACGCATGACCGGAGCTCGGGCGTTATTGACACTTGAAGATTCGTAACGTCTGAGCGATTTCATTATTCCCCGCTGATCATTGCCTCCCTAACCCAACCTCCTTTGCTCCAAACGCAGCATCTTTTAATCACTTATCAATCTCTTTTGCTCGATCTATGTTAAGGAACAAAACAAAATGGTTGTCGAGTTTACTTAGAATATCGGGGATAGCTGTAAAATAAAAGATATCATCTTAAAGTGACTCGGTAACATTGCCTCAGATTCTGAAACTAAATCCTGGATTTAGCTCGTGCTGCAATCATAATTATAAATCGAAATTTAAAAATTCGTTTTTCTAACGGTTTTTGTTAAGACACTACACTCTTTTAGGGAAAATGAGTACGGTAAAACCAGCCACTCAAAGAATTTTACTTTTTTGAGGCAATTTATGATCATTTGGAAGCATCTTCAATATTACACCATATCACAGACACTGATAACACGCAGGGCCATGCATCTCAGTTTTAACATTGTTAAACGATGCCTTTAACTAAAGAAGTAGTTTCCCAAAAAATAATATCAATATTATTATGTTACTTCTTCTCAAAAGTTTGTCGGCTGATTGCTGAACTTGTTTCAAATGATTTTGTTTTCAATTATTGGATGATAGTACTCCCCTTGTCCATTTCCATGGAGTACAACAAAACACTGATGAAGATAAATTATTCTATATTTTTATGATTTAGAAATGACTTTATAATCCTGCCTATAGACTTTAGGATCTCGTTTGCATTTAAATCATGTTATTTCCGATTTGTTGAGACCAGGGCATTGGCAGTGTCGGCACAGGCTTCGTTCGATGGGAGACAATACATCATCTAGTAAATGTATTAGCCTATATCAAACGCAACCGCACTCGACCGCGCACCCACCTACTCGCGCACACACAGCCTCCCACGCAATTCTCAACCCTCTATGCCACGCGAAGGGAGATGCATAGTATTTAGACTCAGACTCTAATTTGACACTTAACCATAGTTATATAAATTCTTGTTCCTCCACCCTCTATGCCACAACGTCAATGGGGAATAATCTGCATGCACATACTCTAATCTGACACTTAACCATAATTATATAAGTCTTGAGCCCAGCCTAATTCTAAAAGTCGCCGGCTATATCAAATAGAACTGAACAGTGCAGGGCATATGGACTGCGACACATTGCTTTATGCATTACCACTGACAGCGGTCTCTGCCTCCAAACGGAGTTGTACAGACACTTGTGTATAAAAACAAAAGAGGTATCAACTTCCAACCGACAAAATTGAATATGACAAGTTAAAAACTCCGCACTTCGATCTTCTCCCCAAAAATAAACATAAGGGTGCAACATGCAGCGTCGGGATAACGATCGCAGTGGGCGTGGAACTATAAACGTGCTATTGAACAAATGGCGTCTTCCTCCATTATCGTAACGCCAAAAAACAACACCGCAACGCCACGATGGAATTGATGTATATTAAAGCAAGGGGTATGGTTTTGTAAGGTCCCAAAACCTTTTTCCGACAGGAAAAGTGGTCACATTATTATTTGTTTGGTTTATGTGGTAACTATATAGTCACAATCATTCAGCACCTATTTATCTTTCTCTCTGACGCCCCCTCTCCTAATCGGTGAAATACAAACTTTACTCTTCTTTTTCTTTCTTCTTCTTCTTCTTCTTCTTCTTCTTCTTCTTCTTCTTCTTCTTCTTCTTCTTTGTCTGCTTTTCATTTCTTTTATAAATCAATGTGTATGAAAAACAATGGTAATTGTTGTGTTATTAATGATTTCCCCCTTGGCTATATTTGTTCAATAACATTAGCGTTATAATCACAGATTGTTTACCAGATACAAGATAGGACTTATAGTCGATAATATGAATGACAAATTAATGTAACTAGAATTCAATCGTCGCGACTGATATCAAGAGTCAGGTAAAAGTACGTCCATTGCGAAAAATTGTTTGTGGAAAGTTCGTGGCAATACATAAATTGTTCAACATTCATATCCCCTGGGAAGAATGTTGAATGTCACTCAAAATGTAGCCAGCCTCCGCCACACCACATTCCCAGTTCAACAACCCAGCATACCATGTCATATATTTGCAGTTGATCATTATGCGTCTCGTCTTTCAACATCTACACAAGACTGATCTATGGAAGTCAATGTCCAAGTCTCCAAGATAAAATGTGTCATCGTCCCTCGTGGGCCAATTATACGACATCAATTACTCGAGTCACATTTCATCAAGCTCGGTCTCTGAAAGAGTATGAGCTGATCTAGGGAGGATATATCAACTATTTCATCACTCATTAACAAGCATGACGTTGAAGGCAGCTTTTGATAGCGCCATAGGAGAGACAGGGAGGTAAGAACGAAGAAGCATTATACAAATGGCGACGCTGAAACTAAGTAGCCTGTATTGATTGGCTGGCTTTGGTTTTTAAACTCTTAAGGCGTTGGATGGATGGGTGATATTATATTATGCTAGGCAATTGTGTAATTAGGACATCACCCGTGTGGCTGCCCAGCCTTAGGTAAATGATTTCTCAGTGGGTATTGATTGCTTGATACGAACACGGTACGGTGTCAATTCAAAAACTGTGAGGAGCGATGGGACGTCCGGAATGATATGGAGTCAAGGCCGAGTGTTTAAAGAGAAAGTTGAGTTCTGGTCATTGTGAAAGAAATGGTTTGGAATCGATCAGGAAAGGTTGATCATCTAGCATTTAAGTGTTGGTGTGTACTGCAAGGTTTTGGAATCATCAAATTGATAAGAAATTTGGCCCAGTCTTGGTAAAGTTGCAAGCACTGTACACATAAAGCTGTATATGGGGCTACGCGACAAGTGCGCGATATCTATCAGGTCCAAATAGATATAATAATTTACCAAAAATATCAATTAGTAGGCGGTTTCTCGGCAAAATCTATATCATCATGTATTACTCAAAACATATTCGTTCACATGATTGGTAATAAGAGCTTCCATTTCTTTTCTTTTTGAGAGGGGGTGGGGCGTTTCTGAAACTGGTCTTTACCTTTAAGGAATTATTACGAAGAGTCCTATTTTAGAAACTTCTTGCCGGTGCACAGGTCTAAAATGCATTTAGAGAGTCAGTTGTTCTGTTTTACACCCCTTTTCCGTCTCTTTCTTTCTTTCTCTATCAACATGTTCAAGCGGGCAAACATCGAATATGTTATCTTGGACTGGCTTAATTCTAAAAATGTGAGATGAGACGAGACATTTAGAGAGTTGGATTCAAGTGTTGTTTAAGGAGTTATACACCCTATAGGGTATTTCTATATGGCATGGTCCTTGACGGTAGATTGGCATGGATTCAGTCTCTTTCTCTCTTGCACACACGAGTAGAAAAACCTGGTATGCACTGAGTCATATGTTTAAAGACGGTTTTAATGGTTTTGAATCCCGTCGTTACATTTTAACATCTTTCCGGCTTTATCGCAACTATAAGAAACCATGGCAACTTTAATCCTCAAAATGTTAATTTGTAAGCGTTTACAACAGTATTTTGTGCAACTCCTATCCTATAGAATAATCATGTATGTTTCATCTGACTCTATGGAAATATTAAAAAAGTAATAATGTTATAATATGAACCCATTTATGGGCTTATATTATACCAACATCTTCGTCTTCTTTAATTGGATCAACAAAGTTTTTCAAACGATGCACCATTTATCTTGTTTTCACGGTTTCCTTTGCTTCGTAAAGTAAAAGGAAAGTAAGCAAAGAAAGAACTTCTAAAATCTTCATTATGCTTAATTCCCGAAAAGCAAAGATTAATCATTCAAACCACTATAATGTCCAAACACCTTGTGGTAGATTTATATTTTTTCCACACCGTCATTGGTCAATGGAGTAATCATGGAAATTCACACGAGTACAGGCTAATTTAAGGTACAGCGTTCTTAATAATAAGGACTCATTTAAAATTGAGTAAATCAAGTAATAACAGACCTCGCCATCTCTTATTTGCATCACGAATGGTTAATGTTGAAGATACGGGTATTTAATATTAGGCTAAATAAGAACTAATTTGTTACGCGGTTGCCCATAATAAGAGTTAACTAGAAGAAAACAACAAAAGAAAGAGCTGTTAATCTGTTACAAATAGTTTTCTTTCGAAATCTGAAATTTATCTTAATAAAGCCATTAACATCATTATTATATAGGCCTGCACTTTTGTTTTAAGTCTGTTCTGTTATTAATAGGCCGTTCGTATTTATATATGTGTGTGTGTGTAGGTAGAGAGAGGTAGATGGGGCTTGGGGAAGAGAGAGCAAGAGAGGGTGAGAGAAAGAGAGAGAGAGAGAGAGAGGGGGAGAGTCAGGAAGAGAGTTGGTTGGACAAAGGCCATTCGTATTTATCTGTCGGTGGAGCGTGCGTGTGTGTGTGTGTGTGTGTGTAGAAAGAGAGAGAGAGAGGGAGAAAGGGGGAGTGAGAGAGAGAGCTAGAGAGAGGGAGGGGTGGAAGGGGAGAGAGAGAAATGGGAGAGAAATGGGGAGGGTGGGTGGGACAACGGATATCTTTTTTTCCATCGCCATGATTCTTTGAGCCAACAGCTATCAAAATGGCGACAGGCCTGCGCTGTTGGATACGTGACATAACGTTGATTTTCTTCTCTCTCTCTTAAACCGATCCCACATAAGCCTTTTGTTGATCCATGGTATGTTCACTTGGCTAATAAAGGCAATACCTATGAGCTTGTTTACGCCAACTACGCTCCAAAACATGGCAGGGTCAGGGTGGACAAATATTTATATTCGGACGCGTATTGCAACATGAGTGCTGATAAATAAATAAATAAGTAAATACTCGACAAACGAATGTTAAAACCTTGTACACATAATAAACGATATGATCGGACATACTCTACAATGTTTTTCTCCACACTGCTACGAAATTATAAAGCCTCTAATAAGAAAATGCATGCGCTTATTACGGAGGACAGATATTTTAGACTGGAAATTTATCTCTGATATATTTTCTTTCCTAACTGTGCTGCAAAATGCATTTATGTATTTTGTTTTTAAAAGTGCAAATGTGCACGAATATATCAGGCCGGACTGAATTTGATGTCCGAAATTTACTTTACATACATATGCTTTTCTTTTGGACCGTTCCTAGAAATGCGTTTAGCCTTTTTTCCATATTGCTCTGGATGTGTCTGTGTCGGGTGGGACAGCTATTTCTGACCGGATGTTATTTTCGAATCAATGCCTTTTCCCTCCTTGTAGATAGAACGCCTTCTAGCTCTTCTTCGTTCACCATGAACAAACTTCGTCTATCAGGCCAGATGTACTATTGCCATAGGAACTTTATTCCTGATGCATTTACTTACCTTATACCTGACTGTTGAGAGATATGCTTTCCAGTAGGTTCCTGTTCATTTCATGATTTTGAATTTACTTTGTCAACTATGTTCTTTATTGTGCAAACAATTGATATATGAAATGGAATTAATTCGAATCAATCAATCAATCAATCAATCCATGTTTTACACGTGCGCGTTTGGGGCCGGACAGGTATTTACGGTGGGACGTTCATTGTCGATACGCTTGTTTTCCTTCTTGACCATTACCGGACTCCCAGGGCGCGCCGTACGTGGTACGTGCCCACGTTAGTGTGCAGTGGTCATTAACTGGCGGGCGACTCCGTAAGGCGACTCAGCCCTCACAAGAGGGTGCACTCAGCCACCCATGGGGAATTTCTTTTCCTTTCTTATTTCTCTTTTTCCTTGAAATGACAAACAACAGTTGGACTAGAAAGTACAACGTTATGATATTCGAAGAATTTTGATGAGGGAATACGAGGAGGCATTGCATACTTTGCGGTAGTCCTATATTTCTTTAGTTACGGCTCGACCACGGTATTCTTTGAAAGGGTTATGTCAGTGAAAGTCAGGCAAGGAAAACACAAGGGTATGTGGTTGCCACAAGGGATATTTTGTCTAAATTTCCATTATTTGTATTGTGAATTCTTTACTTTGTTTATTTCTCGTTTGGTTTATGTTTCCATAACAACATTATAAGGAGGTCAAAATAAATATTAAACAATGCCACTGATCTTCCATGGTGTCTTAAATAGGATAGGATAGATTCAGATTTGTTTATTTACAATGTTCAAATAACGATGCTAACAAATATGTGATTAATATCGATACATTTCAGATGAAAATGATGTAACTCATGAATTCTAATAAATACTTACACTATATATGATTTCAAATAAATTATACATTAGTCAATATGACCTGAGGCAAATGCGTTTCCTTGTAAATATCTTAGATAAAATCGTTCCTTTGCCCTACACATTTTGTTAGAAGGATTTCTATAGTCCCCTCAAATGAAGTAAAGAATTATTACGTGTTTCATAACTAAATATAGAACAAACGAAATTCTTGAGATGACCCCGTCTTTTGGTTAACCAAGGACTTAACAAATAGGGATGTTTAACATCAACATGAGTCTGAATAAAAAAAACATTATTGGTGATCATGTTCTCATATTAATTTTAACTTCAAAATAAATCAGGAGAAAGTGAAATATAATACTGGTATGACCCCTTAATTCTTGGTAGGGAAATGGACTATCCATACAAAAGCATGGATTAAAATTGAAGGGGATTAGTAATTGGTGCTAGAGGACATGGCGTTTAAAAAAGAAAATCTTATTTACAGTTGTTCAAATGTAACCTTGGAAAAAAAACTTTATCTATTTGAACTTACAAATAAATCAGGAGTAGGTCAAATAAAACAGGAGCACTATTTTTTTCGCAAAAAACAAGTGGCCAAGAAATCATACAATAGCAGGGATAGAAAAGGGATTAGTTATCGATTCACGAAGAGTAATCTCGTAAGACCAGCTGGCTAAGCGTAAAAACAGTTCTAACCAGTGGCATGTACAATGAATTTCAATACTCTCTACCATTATAGGTAAACAGAAACACAAGTATTTTAAAACGGTCCTACATTAATATTATTGTAATCTGCACCCTTGTAGAGGACATTTATAATTGATTTATTTTTTACTAAAGAAGGAATTGGGAGAAAGTTGAATAGACAGCATGAAAAATAGAAAGAGAAATTTGACGTATATCAGAAAAAGAAGGAGGTATTAGTGATGGATACCGGAAGATATTGATCGTGAGATCTGCGATTTGAAACAGGCGTATATTAAAACCAATCACCTGCTGTATAGGACTTATGACATGTACAGTAAGACTTTTAAAGCAATGATAAAATAAATTTAAATTGCCTCTACTTGCATAGAAAACGGCAACTCGGGTAAGATCGGAGTTTTTAAAGCGGGCATGCATTCACTTTTGCAATCCCTGTAATCTACAACTTTGTCAATGATTACATTTATTAGGTGACCTGCCGCGAAGCATGGCAGAACATTATTGATTATGTCAGTATCCTTTCTTTTTCTTCATTCTATCTTTCTGTATGGACTTTGTTACGATAAAATCTCATGAATGATCATTGTGCCCAACGAAGAGATTTTGTTGTATTACTGATGCGTGACGTCATCTGGGCGCCATTTTCTTAATTTCTAATATAGGCCATATTTCATTCATACATTGTCTTTTCTGAATGACATTTGATATGCATTAATTGGTGGACATGGATCAACATATTGTTATGTCAACAAAATCCGCAGATATAATTATTGGTCAATACAAGGAGATAATAATCGTTAAATCAGCCATTTAATTTGAGTATGCATCATCACCGGTCACAAGTATGTATTGACCTTGCCCATGCCCTATAATATCGGGAAACTGTAACTCTTGTATTACCAGGTCGCCTTATAGAATTTCCTTTATGGAGATCATTACGCCCCTTTGGGTAAATGATGGTCAAACCATGGAGATCTCTTCTTATATCTCCGTGGTCAAACCGGATGGATGATTTTAATAGATCTTTCCTGATTCCTTTCCCATCATCTGAATATGATACGTTCTTCTCTGGATAGAAGACTTCGCTGAAAACAATCTTATTTAACAATATTTAACCCATTGAATGTTTTCGTTGTCGTCTCTCGCTGACCACACTTTGACAAGAACAAACCCTTTTGACGCAATGATCTCTTAGCGCAAAACAATATCTTTACAAAACTAGCAGTCCTGTAAACCCTTATCACACCAGCATGGATTTATCTTGCACTTGAAATACTTAGAAAATAAGCCTTGAGTATATCTATCCAATGGTAAATAGAATGTGGCAAGTAGATTATTTATTTGGCATATTACATAAAGAGTAAATGCAGAATACATGTGTTTAACACGATCAATCCAGTAACATTGTTTAGAGTCAAAACAATGCATGAACAACTATACCATGACAACTTGCGCTGGCGATGTCAATACTCTTGTGCGTCACACATATTGAAATATGCGAACATTAAAATGACTTATTTTTACCTAATCCCATCATAAGAATTATATTGGACATAAAATAGAGTATTGAAGTTGCCGTTAGATTGATTTTCCGAAAATAGCTGTAACCGCGTTAACAGTAATTTAGCATTAAAAAAGTCCAATATTAGGTAGATATGTCTGGCCATGTACCTTATTGCCTATTTCGTCACCATTCCAAGATGGCGAAAGACTGAACTTTATTGAAGAAACGTAATCCTGTAGATTAACATCTTTAGAAAGGGATATGTTCACCTTTCTGAAGAAAAGGGCAGCGTCATATTGAGAATGGGTGCGAATTGAGTTAGCAATGTAATCATCGACGAAAAATGTTATGGTATAGTGGTTCGTTCACTTGACCTTCAATTCAAGAGTTGAGGGTTCAAATCTCAGCCCGGCACTAATGTTCTTTGGCAAGATATTAATCCAAATGAGCCTCTCTCTATACCCAGGTGTACCTAGCCATCGCCTAGGTCATAATGATTGCAAAGCCCTTGGGAAGAATGGCATTTATGCTGATGAGGTTTCCCTGTGTACGCAAAATTCTCATTATTTATAATTACAGTCAAACCTGAATGAGACGCGTCATGAAAAACAAACCAGGGGGTGTTTCACAAAGAGCCTAAATTGAACTTATCTCTAAGTTGGACTTAACAGTTATGGAAAGCCGTTAGCAACTATTAAAATACTTTGTAAAAGATATGTTTAACGGCTTAAAAGATGTTTTAAAAGGCATAAAATATTGATTCAAATCATTCATATTTTCTATTATCTAGAAGATTTCATGTTCTTGATGTGGTATTTATAACAAATCCAAAATACTTGATTTTCGCTTTTAAATATATTTTATTTTAAGGCTTCAAATGGCTCTCCATAATTCGTAGGTCGAACTTTATAGAGATAAGTTCGACTGAGGATCTTTGTGAAACACCCCCAAGAAACAACTCCGACACTGACGGCCTTCAAGTTCAGGATCACTATCGACTATAGAACACAAGACATCTCGTGATAGCGAAACCGATTTCCACATATCATTCTATTTCCCTCGTCAACAAATGACGAGGAACTCGAGAGCTCATGAAAGCTTTTTATTATGATTGTTTTTGTTATCCACAATGATGGTCTTCTGGTGCGCCGTTGGCCAGTATTAGGAAACTATTCAGTCGGTAGTAAAGAAAGCAATTGATACAGTCCCGTTGCTAAGCAACGCGCTCTTGTTAATTGTGTTGAGACAGTTCATCTTCATTGTTTAATCCAGTTGGGATTGACGATGGCAAACTATGTATCAGAGGCGGGGATATCTTGGTGTAACTGTGCGCGGGTGCGGTAAACATTCGACCCCTCTCGGCGACTTCATTTTTAACATTGCATTTTGAGGTTACGTTTGTGCAACAAGCCATTAAACGTCTGGTCTTCAATAGTACTTATGTTATTTACTCCCTATTTATGACAGTAGTTAGGCACCGTTAAATTTTCAGTTAGACGCACTTTACTAGATCTTTACTAGATGCCAATAATCTGCAATCCCCTGTAAAGAGAGTTGATAGACATTAAAATTCCTTTTTTAAAAGTCGGAAACATTTATCTCATTTAGTCATAAAACATGGGTCTATCCACATCGACATTTCGAATATTGGTTTCGAAACCTAATTTCGAATGATAAAGGAGTGTGTTCAACTAAACTTGCTTTTTTATTTTCTCTCTCTCTCTCCTTTCTTTTTTTCATAAGCTTGAGGCAAGTTTTAAGAGCCCGGATGCAGTTATTTTGCACAAACGATTTCATTAAAAAGAGGTCTGCGTATAACTATTTCTTAGAACTTTCCATTCTGGTATGTTATAGTTACATGACATAAAAAGAGTTTTATTCTATGCGTACCTTTATCTCGTTGACTTCTTTTCATTTAAATTCAGCCTTGGAGCTGTATGACTTCTGTTTCCATCCGAAACCATCCTGCTCAATTCAGCATTTTCATTAAACCTTTTGCAGCTCCTATGTTCAAAATTCCTTCACCCGAACCAAGTGGAATTTAGTAGGGCATGTAAGAGATAGGTCTCCCCTCAGATCACATTCCGCGAATAGATAGCAGCCCTCGAGTAAGGGGTACACTCTCAACAATAATTGTCTACGTTCTCTTGAAATGTCTATATTTTCAGTTGTATAGCCACGGGTGAAAGGGGCATCCCCCCTCTCGAATATCGAAATTAGCAGGAAATAGAATGTTATTTTTTGCTGTTGGAGGGAATTTAAAAGGATGAAAGAGAAAGAAAAATCGAAAAGACCAATGAACAGTTTGTGATACGTTATGCTGGAGGGAGTGAATAGGGGGCAGCCCTCGAGTAACAAGTACACACTCAACGATTGTCTAGTCTCACCGGAAATGTCTATTTTGTATTGGTGAAGCCACGGGGGTACGGGCATCCTATCCACGGGCTGCCTCCCCCCCCCCCTCGAATATCGACATTAGCGGGAAATAGAAGTTTATTTTAAAACATTTTAAAAGGAAGAAGCCGATAAACAGTTTGTGATTATGTTAAGTTGCAGAAAGCTTGAAGAAGAGAGAGAGAGAGAGAGAGAGAGAGAGTAAATAGATAGACGCCCTCGATAAAGATAAACTGAATAATTGGGTAATGTAGTTAAGTGGGAAAAGGGTAGGGAAAGGGCCCCGTTGAATAGCTAAACGGGGTAAAGGGGAAAATGGAGAGGGGTTTAAAAGGGAGGATTAAGGGACGAAGAGGATGCGGAGACCCCTTCCCTCACCTGTCCTCTAATTGATGGCCCTGTTGATTATTATTCCATGCAAAAAAAATGATCGGGGAGCCCCCCCCCCCCCCCCCAGCCCCCAGCCCTCCTTGAGATGGTGGGGCCTCAATGACTTGTTCTACGCAACGCCACTGTCATCATACTTTCTTCGATTCTGTTTGAATGTTTTTGTTATTTTCACCAGAGCAATAATATAGGAACATAGAGATTTAATTGAATGCTAAATGGTCTGTACTAAAAATGGCCTCTGTCTGAATTGTTCCACAGGGAGCGGAGAATTTGCCAAAATGTATTGTGAGGGGAACGTTCCGTGCTGAGATTGATTGTTTGGGGAAGTCTGTTTTTATACGGATGTTTTGTTACCTTTAAATGTATAATGTCCAGATGTCAAATACTTGTTAATACCAATGCATTTAGCTGCACCCCCCCCCCCCAAGAAGAAATGTTTCACTTCAGAAAAATCTAGGTTAGGTGATGATGGTGCGACTATTAAAACATAGAATTGTGCGTCCTTAGAGTTGGTTGAGAGCATATTTCTGCCTTCGAAGATTCCATTACAGTTATTCAATTGTCAAGGTGTCATGTACGAAACACCCAAGCATGCTGATATTCCATTTAACTAAAACTAGACTGCCAAGAGATCAGTAGTAATGGCGTTGGGTAACATTAGACAAGGGAAATTAAATCGACCGAGGACAGAAATTTCCGACACATTAAGCCTTCATGGAGGGAGAGATTTGGACACTTTACAGATTGTAGTTCAAAGACATAAGCAGAGGAGTGATAAAGCAAGTGAGAGGGGCATATGTGTCGATTGGTGTGGGGGAGGTTGAAATGAGGGAGGGTTAGGTGACCACAAAGGGGAGTGTCTGGAAAGGGGATCCTGTGGCACTTTTGTCGTCCTTTCGTCCACTAATACGTATTTATATTTTCTCCACTATCCTTTGATTTTGCAATCGTCGCTTCTCGGTCATCTAACTCGGGGGAAAGCCACCCCAATTGAAGCTACACTTCCTGAGTAGTATTTTTTTTTTGTTATTGTAAACTTATTTTGTATTCAATTGTCTGGACCCCAAGGAAAAACAAATTAGTCATAACATGAAAGCTAAGAGGGCTATTTATATGTACTTTTTTTATTTATTTTTATTGCGATTTGTAAAATAAATACTATACCAAAACAAATACAGCCGCAAGTGTCATGCATTTGGGTCGTATGGTTAAAAAAACCGGTCATTTGGGCATGTGGAAAAATTGGGGTTTTCCCTTACCCTACCACATCCGTATGAGTTTCACTCACTGACTTTTATCAAGCTTCGTGGCAAGGCATGCATGCAAGGCGGGGGTTAAGGGTGGCGATGTGGCGGAATAGAAATGAAATTACCCTTCCTCGGGTTATTGGGGGTAAGTGGGATCGAGGGCGTGAGCGAGTTTTATGAAGCAGAAGGAAACGGACAGCCAAATGGGTCTGAGTGAAAGAGTGTCGACTAAAATGTCCAATTTGCATCGATCGCCGGAATTCAAGGTTCCTTCAGAAAGTTCAGCAAGCCTGCAGGGACTCAGGGATGGTGCTGGTGTAACCAAGTTGCAAGGAGCTAGTGTATAAAATAATGAGCCAGCGTGTACTTTTTAATGAAAGGGTAAGTTCACCTCGGATTAAAGGGCAAGATCAGAAAGCGAGATTGTCACCGTGATGAGGAACATTGTCTAACTACGTGAATGATTTGGTTACCATCCTTGGCAAATCGGTACTGTGATTTAATTTCATTTCATTTAGTTATCACCGTGGGGTTATCTCTCTTTAGGCTCAACGGCTTTTTTACCTGACAGTCCGTAAACTAAAACAAAAATATTACAAATAATTAAAATATGTAATCAAAATGTATTTGGAAATCTGAAAATCAAACAAAGACAAATAAAATACATAATCGGTGTCTATTTCGTGTGAAAATAAGAAAAAACAAATTAACATGTATGTAAGTTATTGTATGTGCAGCTCGATGCTAAAACAACAGAAAATAATAACCGGAGAACTATACAAATTTAAAACCAAGATTGTTGACTCCCCTCCCAATTACGATAAGTGCAACCAAAATAGGAGTTTTTCGCTCTTTCTCCTTTTGCCTTTTGCAAGTATATTTAGCTCGAAACAAAATGTTTGTTTAGGTTTACGGAAAAAAAACATGGGCTAATACCATGGATAGGACTCGTTCTGCATCTTCAAGAGCGACAAAGTCATCAACTTTAAATAAATTGAAGCATCAATTTAACCTGCCACGAAGCATCGGGTCGTGCAATCACTAAATGAATCTCTTGGATAATGTCCGAATGTTTGCAACCATTGAAGGAGGCAGAGAGGACGGTATTCTAAGAAAAATGTCAATTTACAGAATCTTTCACCATCTACAAGCATGTGAACAATCGTGTTGCATCTTGACTTCACTTGGCATCACTCATTCTCCTTATTCCTTGTTAAAGGGATCTGTTAACAATGTTAAATCTGAGATACACGGTCCTACATGTACATGTTACCAGTGTCTGTGATATGGTGTAATATTGAAGCCCTAAAAAAATCGCGCTTTAAAATGATCAAGGAGTGCCTCAAAAAAGTAAAAATCTTTGAGTGACCGGTTTTACTATACTCGTTTTCCCAATAGAATGTAGTGTTATAAAAAGGGTTCGGCGAACGGTTTTCAAAATTTGTAATTCCAATCATAAATATCTTGATAATCAGACAGGCGATCGGCTTGTAAAAGTCATGGGGGTTCCTGACTGACCTAAAGGTTTATAATTAGGATTGCAGCATGAGCTAAATCCAGAATTTTGTTTCAGAATCTGAGACAAAGTTACCGGATCCCTTTAAAGAGGAATTTTTTATTCCTTGTTCTCGAGCAGGTAAATTTCATTCTGCTATGAACAATAAAGTGGCAACCATATGGTAGATGAGATGTAACGAAAGAATGTAAATTATGGTATCTTTAAAACTCTCGTCAACAATGCATCTTTGGTGACGGGAGAGAGATATTCGTTCATGTTACATCTTTACTGTAGTTTGACAGCACGATTCTTCATATCGAGGGACAACGCCAGATGCACCTTCTGATCAATGATTGAAGCTTCTGAAGAAATAAAAAATGGATGATGATCAAGAAAAGTGGACAATAAGCATAACAAGACTTAAAACAGATTATTTTCCCTGCATTCTGGGAATCGGCGCATTTTGTATCCAAAAAAAAAACTAACTCTAAATGCCCGTTTATGGTATTTCCGTTGTTTAAAGTAAAAGGTCGTCTGTTTAAAGAAATCTCCGAATGGTTGCTAAAAAAAATCGTACACATCAATTTGAATGCAGTGCGTAGAGGGTAAAGATGTTCCCTTAGACAATCTAGTTTGACGTAGCGGTGCACTCCACGTATCGAGGTACTGATAAATAATTATATATAGATATACCTTTAGGGTATCTCCGGTCAGTAAAGCTTTCTACTACATGTATTTTAAACACCTTTTATTACAAAAAAAAAGGGGGGGGGGTTATGAAGGAACGAAATTGTTGTATATATGTTATTGAATTTGTTCACAATCTTGTTACGTTACCCTTTTTTTTTAATTATTTCGAAATGGATAAACTAGGGGATGGGGATAAGAAAAAACGCAAAGCAAAACGTTCCTTTACTCTCGAGTGAGGGATCGATTCACCCTCGTGTCGAAGGATATCACTGAAAGTACCTTTAGGGGATTCCAGGGGACCGTTTCACAGAACTTGCCATCAGTGACAAATGACAGCTTTTGTTATAAGCTACTGAAATCCTGGCTTCTGATTGGTTATCAGCAGATTTTTCATTGCATTTTGTCATTTGTCATAGATAAAAGGCTTTGTGAAACGGGTCCCTGGTCAGTATAACGAGCTCTGACTCTAGTTGCCACCTGTGCATAAATCAATCGAAAGAAACGTGGCAAAGGCCAACCTTTGCGAACACTGGTTCGGGGATTCTAAGATAAAATCACTTATTCATGGGATAACTGTTTGCAACCGGTTATCGTAAAACTTCAAAAGAAATAAAGATATCAAAGAGAAGGAGAGGAATAACTGGCATCAATTGAATTAAAAAGAAAATATGAGAAGGAGGTTTAGCATTCTAAAAAATGTGCCAAACTTCCGTATCAGTTCAATACAATGTGCATTGTATTACAAACCTATTTGCAAAACTAAGAATGTCAGACATGTTAAAGGAATATATATATATAATAAACTGTTCCAAACTGTTTATCGGGATCTCAAAGCATACTGGTATATAAAGTCTTTGACATTCCTTGATCCTTGATCGTTTTTATAATACACGTTCTAAATGAAAATGTACCAAATAGAGGGAAAAATCATTATTGTTAATGAATCAAAAATGAAGGATTCATATTGAACTCAAATTGGCAAAACGCTGAAACTATATGACACTTCAATGGTTAGTTGTATATGAAATTAATTTCATGTTGGAAATTCATGACCAATACACCTGCTACCGAGTTTGTGTCGCATCTCATAAGACATTACTTTTCCTAACGCGAGAAAATGCTAATAGCCAAGAAAGGAAACCTAAAGAATATAAGCTATAATACCTTTAACTGATCCGTTACGGAGAAAGGTTTAAATTGGCAACGTGAAAAACCTTCTGATCCGTTACGGAGAAAGGTTTAAATTGGCAACGTAAAAATGTTGGTCATTGCTCTGCGGGCATGATGCAAACAAAATGCCATGCATCGAATATAGCGTACTTTGGTCACGTGTCATAATCTATACGGGTCAAGATGTCTTCCTTGAAGGGTTATTGACCACTGTAGATGCAGTTGCGTTTTGAAGAAAACAACGAAACAGTTTTGCAATAATTCGTCATAAAATAAGAAGTGAAGAAAAGTACAAATATAGGAATGGTCTAAAGCGTCGTTTGAAAAGGAACCATGAGGGCAAACGATTTTTGTGTTTGCAAAGAATATCATTATCTAAAAGGAAAAAACACCAGGTTGGAAAGAAGCAATTAAGATATTTCCTCGTTTATTCATAAGGACGTACGTGCAGTGCCCGGGATTGAACCCACGACCTACTCTTGTCCAGCCGAGTATCTATACCACTCTATTATGACACCTCTGCCATGTTTGTACGCCACTAGGAAAGATGTTGATCGTTTTGTGGTTGGCGAAACGGGTTGATTGAACTTTTAAATATGCATATATGGGCATAACAGGAAAATGTTATCCACAACGATCGAGTATTTCGTATTTCTGCGAATAAGCTGAAGTTTTTTGTAGACGTTCAATCTTTTCCAGTTTTTTCCTGAGTAAGCATTCAGTTACATCGTTTATTCTTAAAGATAAAGTTGAGTTCTGGTCATGTGATTGCATTGTAAAAGAAACGGTGTTAAATCTATCAGAAAAGGTTGATCATCTAGTATATAAGTATTCGTGTGTATTGCAAGGTTCTGGAATCATCAAAATGATAACAAATTTGGCCTAATCTTGGCAAAGTTACAAGCACTCTACACAGAATGATGTATATGGGACTACATGAACACATGGAGAAAAAGATCCTACCCAGATTTGTACGATGTTTCATGTCATATTTATAATATGAAGGCATTTGAAGAGCCATGCTTTTCAGGGAACATGTTTAATCTGATGTTCTTCCACACTTGCATAATAACAATGATAACGCTCACAAATTATTTGTTACCTCTTCTCAGAACTCAACCTTCTCTTTAAGTCGTCATGGAAACATATTGTATGTTGAGAGCCAGAAGAGCTTAAACCTTGTGTTTAAAAATATATGTCAACGCCCCTTTGATTCTGAGCAGAGTAAATATATAAGCCTTGATCCATCGTCTGGTGAAAAACAGCTTCCAAAGTTAGATTGGTACACAGCGAGTACAATTCTGTCGAGTGTAACAACAAACAAAGACACTTTACCGTTTTTTATATTTGTAATATCTCCATAGGGAGATCCTAATTTGTCTTATTTTATGTATAATGCATGTTGTTCTTGATAGTTGTAATGATGAGAAGATTAGTTATAACAATATTAATCTAACAACAATAATAATATCAAAAATAATTATGATAACAATAGTAATAACGATAAAATAAAAACATTTTTATAATAACAACAATAGCATAACAACAACAAAACATATAGCTCCGATTAGTCTCATTTGACAATGCCCCCTATAGTCAGAGTCCAGTCCCTAACATGTTAGCATATGGACTTTTACCCCCAAAATCGTTAACAATTCATTTTTTGTTTAAACGAAAAGCACATTCACCCCGACGTACGTTGACACTAGCTCTTTCATTGGAACCCTCATGTCCCATGACTTTTGAAAGTTCACCCACCGTAATTTGGTCAAAATAGGTCGCTAGCTCGTCATTGGCTATATAACACATGTGTAACAAGGCGAACCTTGGACGCAATTTACCACGCGATTGTAAGATTATAGGTCAAGCACACGAAGGATAAGTAGCATGAATTAATATAGATCAGTTCTGATCGGTTCATTATGTCCATTTCAACCTACCCCCACCGTATTTTTTCCATTTAGTTTTGGCAAGCATTTTGCCGAGGTAAGGAAAAACATGAATATTTATGATCGCCATGGACTATTCTATTATTTACAGAGGTGTGCAACAGTGCACCACATTAAACGCCCCTACTTTAAGTCAATTATTTCATTGTATTATGTAGTTTGGTAGGTTTATTTTAATAACTGTTTAATTATCAAATATAATGATAGTTTAAAGATGGAAAATGTTCTTGTATTTTATATTTAGCAAAGCAATCTCACATACAAATTCACTACCAAGTGTCTAATCCGCCGATTGCCGTTTGCTATATCTATATACGTCCAGCGAGCGAAAATGAGACAACCGGAGCAATATGACAATGATACAATGAAGAAAAACATATTAACATCATTATATTCACAATATTTGTGTTTAAATACATGAGGCAACTCCATCAGTAGGTCTATGGACATTTTGTTTTCCTTTACGTTCCTCCAATCGGTTTTAATATTGTATTCAACAAATATTTGTTCAATGAGCACAGATTACACCTACTATCATCTTCATTGGGCAGAAAATAATACGGTTGAATCCACAGCTTATCCATCGTAACTTCTTTATTGACATGTTTTTTATCCAGCTTATAGCAAATTTACTGTTACTGTTAATTACATTTGATTCAATTCTTTGTACAAATTTGCCACATTTTGATTGCTCATTCATTATTTATTGCTTTACGTTTTATGTAGGTTACTTTAGCTAGAGTGCTATTTCGTCTTAACATAAAAAGGATAATCTATTAAATGTGTCGCACCGCCTTGTTAAGATATGACGTAGCAGAACCCCGACGTTTTTTTTTTAAATGTATGGATGACGTCAATTGCAATTCGCGTCATATGTCTGTATCTCATAGCGCGGAGCTCAATAACTACGCACATGACCATTGTTGTGCGCAGCTGCAATGTATTGACATGTAATAACCGCGGCATGTTTTGGTTATTTTTTGCTGCGGTTTACCGCGTCAAATTTGAACGAGCCTTAATGTTACACTATTGAAGTATTGAAGTGTTTGGGGGAATTGTTTGGGTGAATTGTGTCGTGTGGGTATGTATGACGTGTGCGTGGTGGAGTAACGATTGCTCGAACGCAGGACTGAAAGTGTAGGTCGCACAAAGTTGAACCAATCTTTTCGTTTTGATTTTAACATAGATTTCACTCTCACTTTCGCTTAAACCTTGTTTTTGTTATCTTTCCACTCTTCTTTATCGAGTAAAATTATTAACACCATAATATGTTTATATACATATGTATATTAAATACATCTATACAGTTTTTATTTTCACTTATTGTTTACACAAGTAAAACAACGAAACAAGACTTTCTGTTTTAAATCCTAAAAACGTTGAATTGAATTACAAGCTCCTGAAAACAAAGTAGCGTTGACATAATTTGTTGTCTAGTAAATAGACACACCGTATCTTCATTATTGTCTATGAGTATGATCCGTAAGACAATAATTAATTCCATGTGGTATTATCAAGTATGTGATGTACATTGTATTCGTGTTGTTTGTGGCTATCCTCGCGGTATGTGGTGTCTACTAGACGAAGTATAACCGCATAATGATAATAGCTTAGATGAGCATGAATGTATAAAAAGATAAACTATGTTACTCGGCACAAACTCAATGTTTAAAAAATGTCCAGCTTTAAAATTATGTAAAAAAGATTGATCACCTCCTCACACAGGTAAAAAGTTTAGAATACTTAGTCGTTACTGTAGATGAAAACCCGAAGTGGGATATCCAATTCGAGGACCTGTGTATTAAATCAGGTAAAATAGTCAACTCTTTGAGACATTAAAGAAATGTTGTAGATAGGTCCTAACTTTTAGTGATTCATAATTATCCTAATACTCCGTCTTCTTGACTTCGGTTATGTTGTGTGGCAACTGTCGACTAACTCACGTATCTCTCAACTGGAAAGGTTGGGGAGGTTGATTATATAATGCATGATAGGTGTATAGTTTCGAGATCGATCCCCCCCCCCCCCCCCCCCCCCCCCCCAAAAAAAAAAATTAAGACAATCTCTCGGAAGATCACATGCAGGTGGAAACAGTAATGACAATATGGGACTACACACACATGTAGCATGACTGATTGGCTCAGACATTTCAGCTATTTCTCATCGTTTTCCAAATTAGAGGAATGAATTTTGAAGAGCGATACTTTTCACGGGACATTTTTTACTGTACACACAAAATCGCAAAGCACACAAGTTATCCATCTATTTCACGCTTGCCAGGCCACGTTTCTTTAAAGAGTTGAAAGAAATCGCAACTTATTTGCGATATATATCAATCGCAACTATGTACATATTAAAGAGATAGTAGATTGCAGATTTGCGATTGATTGGAGTTGGAATTAATTTCAACTCTTTATCAAACGGGGGCCCAGAACTCAACCTCAACCTTGTAGATGGGTGTCTTCAATCTCTTTTGTCGAGCCTTATCCATTGTTGTTTTATTTTATACTATGACGGTCAAATTGTTCATGGTTTTGTGTTTGTGTAGGCCTATAACGTCCAGGGCAAGTTTCTACACTCACCGTAACTTCATTAAATCTTGATTAAGATACAGTTCATACTTTATTCACGAACGCTCTCATCCCTGTTCCAATTCTTCTTTCTTCGAACTATCAAATCCGTCGGTAATCTCATTTACCTGTCAAGTCGTCAATGGGTAGGAGACACAGATTAAAACGGATTCCTTTCAACTTTTGTTTTTCTTCAAACGCAGAGGGATCCATAACCTTGGGCAATGGATTATTGAGTTGAACGTGGCCAGGTGAAAAAGTCTACCGAGGGATAAGATACTGCTTTAGAGATTTAACGGAGAGGATAACAATTAGAGCGTTACCCCCCCCCCCCCCCCGAAGGGGAGAGAGCAAGGGCAATTTGTTCCTCTTGTCACATTTCCGACTAAAATGCATTCCTTTATCAATACACACACGCTAACGTTCCACACACGCACGCGGCGCCATTCGCCCACACACCGCAATACTTCAACACGGTTATGTATACATGTTTAATGTATTCTCTCTTTTTCTTTGAAATAAGGTCAAGATGTATAGCGAACTGCATTAAAAGAAATGCAGTTGTTTTGTGCACTGGAATTTGCAGCTTAGATATGTAGGCACATTCGCAAAGGACTTTATTTTTTTAAATTCTCAATATTATAAGTTATTGAAGATGGCTGAATGCAACATAATAATGATAAAGGAATTAGGGGAATACATTTAATGCAGAAGTAAATAATGACATAATAATAATATTACTTGTTAAAGATAAAGGTGAGTTCTGGTGATGCGATTGCATTGTGAAAGAAAAGGTGTGGAATGGATCAGAAACAGTTGATCATGTAGCATGTAAGTATTGGTGTGCACTGCAAGGTTCTGGAGTCATCAAAATCATAATGAATTTGGCCGAGTCTTGGTAAAGTAACAAGCACTGTATACAGAAAGCTGTATATGGGACAACACACATGGTGTTGGGGCTAGTATTACCTTGATTTCCTTGCCTTTCTAAGCTCATTACTCAGCTAGTATACATTTTCTTCCAAAATTGTTTGGCACATGTCATTTATTTGTATGTTGAACATTTAGTGTAAGTTTTGTTTGATTCTGTGAGAATTAATTTTCTTTTTTTTTTACCAAAACTGGAGTTTATCTTTAACCTTTTGCAGTTAGCCTCGGTGAGAAAAAGCTGCGCTTGGGAAAACAAGGATTCTCTCTACACATCCAAAAATACTTACGTGTTAAATTCCACGTCGTATAGTGCTACATCGGGATAATGTTGCGCGCTCATTTAATGCATTATTATTCGAAATTCTTTGTGATCTAACGGTGCTTTATATTTATTCTCCAAAAACAGACTTCAGATTTTTATCAGTTCAGTTCAGTTCAGTTCAGTTTATTTTATTTTTGCACGGCACCAACTTCAGCCAAAGGCTGTTCTTCTGTTGGTCCGTGCGCAATATAAAAATTACATGTACAATTATAAGATAACACATATTATCATAACATATGAAATATTAAAAAAAACAAAAATAAAAAACAAAAACAAGAACATAAGTATACAAAGAAAAATGAAAATTTACAAACCAAGATACTACTACCCAGCCCCCCCCCCCCCCCCCGTCGGCAGTTATTCTTTCCAAACAGCGTATATTTTAGATTTTATAGTTATATAAATATATATTTAAGTGAACAAAATATAAAATTAATATTTATATTACCTTGATTTAAATACAGAGAAAGACATATTTTTTACGTTCATAGGTAGCTGATTCCAAGATTTAATGCCTCTATAACATAAGCTCCTTTTCTTAAAATTCGTATGTGGTTTTGGCAGTTCTAAGGTTTTATGAGCATTTCTCAAGCTATAATGATATTCTTTAATAACAAAGTACTTTCTAAACCCACCATATATCATTCCATGCACTATTTTATACAAAATACATAGAACATGTTCATCTCTCCGTTTTGATAGATTTTTTATTTTCAGACAAAGAAATAAATCTCGGCTTGGGAACCTCCATTCAACTTGAAGTACCACCCGGAATGTCCTATTCTGTAGCTTTTGCAAACTGTCTAAATTTCCTTTCCCGGTATTCCCCCAAATTGCACTACAGTAATCAAACTTACATTGTATTACTGATTTATAAAATATTAGTGCAGTTTGCTCTGTAACATATGGTCTAATTCTTTTTAACAAATATATATCTTTTAATACCTTCTTACTTAAATATTCAATATGTTTACCCAATCCAAATGTTCATCAATAACTATTCCAAGATACTTACAGTGGGTTACACGTTTGAGAGGAACATTTTGTATGTAAACATCTGGCACTATAATATTTTTTAGCCGTTTCTTCGTTCCGATAAAAAGTAATTCACATTTTGGTACATTTAAAGCAAGTCTGTTCCTTTTTAACCAAATATCAATAAGTAATAAGTCTGCATTTAATGATTCGGTAAGAGTTTGATGATTTGCACTAGCGTTATATAGACACGTATCATCAGCATATAAGGATATTTTACATGTTTTCAGACATAAAGGCATATCATTAATAAATAGGATAAATAACAATGGGCCAATATTTGACCCCTGCGGTATTCCACATTGCATCTTTTGTGAATTGGAATGAACCCCATTTACACAAGTGTATTGCATGCGATTGGCTAAGTAGCTACTAAACCACTGTAATGACATTACATTCAAGCCAATAAGCCGTAGCTTATTTAAAAGAATTGAGTGGTCTACTGTATCAAACGCCTTTTTTAAGTCAAGGGTCACCACGCCTACAAGATTACCTTTATCTAAACTATCAAGCCAGTCTTCCGTGACGTTCAATAGAGATGTCATTGTAGAGTGTTTCGGGCGAAAACCTGACTGATTGCAACTTATAATTCCGTTCTGATCCATATAACCGTAAAGTTGATCAAATACCAATTTTTCAACAATTTTAGCTATCGCCGGAAGAATTGATATTGGTCTATAATTGTTCATATCAGACTTTTTTCCCGATTTAAAAACTGGAGTAACACGAGACATTTTCCATTGTAGAGGGACAACACCTTGCTCAAAAGACAAATTTATGATATATGTTAAAGGCTTGAGAATATAAGTCATTACAATTTTCCAAAATTCAGCTGGTACATTATCTGGACCACAGGCCTTCTTATCTTTTAAATTCTTAATAACATTTAAAACTTGTTCTTCATTAACTAGATCAAAATGGAATCCATCTCCAGGTACAACAGTATGCATAACAGGGTTTGAATCGTTTTGACCATGATCATCAAGGGTCACAATACTTTCCTGAACTGTTTGCCCAATATTTATAAAATGACAATTAAAACAATCAGCAATTTCTATTTTATCATCAATCATATTATTTTCTATTTCAATGTGGGATATTTTCACAGAATTATGTTTTTGTGGCATTAAGCATTTCAACGATTTCCATATATCTCCTGATTTACCATTACTTTCATTGATACTACGAGTGATGTAATTTTTCTTTGCTTGACGGATACATGCAGTAACCTTATTTCGTAATTCTCTATATCTTTTCCAATCCTCAGAATCACCAGTTTGTTTCGCTTTTTTCTTTCGATCATTTCTTTGTCTTATCAATAATAATACATCGTTATTAATCCAAGGAGACTCTTTTTTCTTAATTCTCTTTTTGCGCACGGGTGCGTGTTTGTCAAGTATACTTAAAAGTGTCTTTTCAAAACAATCATACGCCTCTATTACACTGTTCATGTTTTGTATTACTTCCCACGATAAAGCAGCAACGTCTTCCTTTAATTTTTCAACATCAACCTTTTTCATGTTTCTCCCTACTTTGTGCCTATGTTCATTTTGTTTACACCCTTTTGTTTTCCCCAATGTACAATAAACAAGATAGTGATCACTGAGTGATATTTCAATAACACTTGCTTGTCCAATTTTATCACGTTCATTTGTCCATATCAAATCAATAATTGACGAAGTATTATGTGTAGCTCTAGTCGGGGAAGTAATACACTGATTGAAATTATACCTTTCCATTATTTGACACAAATGTTTCGTATAAGGAGCTTTATCTGTTTTCAAAAGATCACAATTCATGTCACCCAGAATAATACATTCACTGTTCAATACATCAATTTTCTCTAACAACGTCTCAAATGATTGAAGAATGGCAAGATTTGAGTTTGGCGGTCTGTACCAGTTAACAATAATAACAGGGCGAGAGTATGGTCGTTTGATCTCTATAACGACTGTTTCCAAATTTTCAACAGAAAAATCAGACCTAGCAATGTAATTAATGTCTTCTCTTACATAAGTAGCAACACCTCCTCCTGCTCTGTTTCTATCTTTTCGTTCAATACTACATGTATATCCATCACAAAAAATTTCTGAATCATCAAAGAAATCAGTAAGGTGAGTTTCACTTAAGGTTAATACATCTATATTGGTTCGTTTCAATAAAATGCGGATTTCATCAATGTTTTTAGTTAAAGACGCACAATTCAAATGGGCTATTTTAAAACCGTTACAATTATTAAGTGTCAGGAATTGTTCTTCAATAATCGACTTTTCTCCTGTATCATCGAGTTCAATAAAATAACGAGTACCAGGTGAGTCATTTACGATATGTGGTGATTCTCTTGTATTAGGAATATCGTCTTTACTTTGTCTGATGTTAGCACGACTGGCCATCATTAATTATGGTATGAAGAAATAAACTAAACTGTAGCTCTTACAAAGATTCAACATGACGGAGATCTCTGATGGGGATTACCTTGTCGTTAGTTGACAAGACAAGAACTCGGCCGTCCTGTGTCCAGACACGTTTTGCACGCTTCTCCTTGATTTTGTTGACACAGGCACCGACTATCTCCTGTCTTGATGAAGTTAGATCCTCTTTGATGTATATTTTGGATCCTCGAAGTTTCGACTTGGCTTGGTAGACCAACATCCTCATGTTGTAGCGGACAAACTTCACTATCACAGCTCTCGGACGATTTTCTGAGCCACGGGATTGGCCATTTTCTGGTCGTGGGCGAGGTGTCACTCGATGACTTCTGTCCAGTTCTGTAGGCATGAGGTCAAGATCCAACTTATCTTTGAAAAAATTGAGGGCAATTTTATCAGTATTTTCGTTTTGAGATTCTGGTATTCCGTATATCCGTAACGAGTTGCGTCTAGTATATTGTTCAAGGGATTCAGTTGCGGTCTTTTCCCTGTCAAGGCATTGTTCGAGTTTCACCATTTTGTCTTTCACGTCTCTCACCTCTCTCTTTTTGCTTTCAAGTTCAAGTAGCAGTCCATCATGCACATTTTGTGAGATTTTTTCTTCGAGTCTCTTACACACAGTTTCATATACAGAATCAACGATCTGATCAATCACAGGGCCTGACAATAGTACCTTTGTGATTTCCTTACATATCACGTCTTTTAGTTCACTACTCACGCATTGTTCTTTCACGGGTGAGTGACCAGCTGAGTGACCAGCAGACTGACCATCTTGACTGGCGTCGACTTGACCGTCTCTATCGTGAGTTTCGTCGCCTGAGAGTTCGGCTAGATCTTCAGCTCGACTCCGTGTCTGTATACACTCTCTATTTCTTCCCTTCTTCCTGTCCTTTTTACTCAACACTTTTCAAAAATTCGTGTTCCTAAGAAGTCCACAGCTCCAATAATGGTGCACAATGTAACAAATATCACCAGCACAGGTAGGTATAGCACAATGAAATCTCGAATATAGCGGTAAAAAGTAAAATTTAAAAGGTTTCTTTGCGTTACTCTTTGCGTTGCTCACCGTCGTGTAGGAGCCAAATTTCGTCCATTTACTTGGTAATACACTGCCCGATGAAGGGCTTTACTGGAAATATATGATAATACTGAATATATCATATGAATACATTACTCTAATTAGTCTTTTCTTTCTTTAAATATTTATCGGAAATTACATAAAATTGGGATAATGTTAAGGTAATTGACGTCAGCGAAAACTAAACGAGCAGGTGATTTTGCTTGAATTTACCATTCCAAGCCACTCAGTCGCGACGCCAAATTGTCATGGGGATACTTGACTTTTAAGGTGGAAAAATCTCTTTTTCATTATCAAAAGAGATTATTCTCGTTGGAACTGAAGCCGTCTCTCTTTATGTATTCAGCGCACTTCTCGAGAAAAATATATTTGCACTCCTCCTTGAAATGATCCAGAGGACTTCTTGATCCGTGACGTCACATGGCAAATAAGAATTGTCCTAAATTTGGCTTCCGTTATGGCCGAAGCACGTGACCACCCGGAATCAAGTATAGCCACAAAAAGGGGTTATTATCAGGGGAATGTTATTTCAATGACCCAACCCACTTATCCTCCGTTTGTATGTTTTTTTTTCAATTTATTTTCAATTTTCTCTCTTGCACCATATCAATATCTCTCTCACTTCGTTCCCTTCTTGCGAATAAACCGAAAACCACGAGAAACTAAATGATTTGCTAACGGAAAAATGCGATACCTTTGTTAGTAAAGCTCAACAATCTCTCTCCCTTTCTCTGTTTCCTGTTTCCTTATCTTCATTGGCTTAAATTGGTGTTCAAACAGCATACCATATTGATTGTCCATATTGAATGTGGAAATCACGTTCAGATTACGTAAAACAATATATTTGTTTCAAAGGTTGCACATTTCGAAAAGTAATGGCCACACGTTGATTTCTCGAAAGTCATCGCGATCATTTTATATGTAGCCATAGATATAATGAGAAAAGAGTGCTGTAACTGAATTAATTCATTGGGCAAACCGAACCCTCCACGTTCGCCCCCCCCCCCCCAAAAAAAAATAAATAAATAAATAAAAATAAATAATAATAATAATAATAATAATAATCACATTAATCACCATAAAACTGTCGCCAGAATAAATACTCAAAATTACGCGAACAGTACACATAGTAACAGACAATGGAAACTACGACAATTCAGAGAGAGAGAGAGAGGGGGGGGGGGGGAGGGGTCATATAAATAAGATGGAGACATAGAGATTCGTTGGGAGAGCATATTATGACCAAAGATATTAATGTTTTATACGGCTTAGAACTATAGGTATCTCTTTAAATTGAACCCGTAACAAACGGTTAAAAATAAGGAACCACCCGAGCTTCTCTCTTTTGAAATTATATCCCTCTGTCTGAGAAACCTGAGAACAGATTCTGATTTTGATGTACATGACAGATGACTATTGACTGGAGACTGTAAATTGCTTATTGAACTATTTAATATTGTTTAACCTATATACCGCGAGCGGTTCACCTACAGAGTCTAACTGATTATGTATCATAGTTTGGAGCAAACGCCATGGGCGTCAACAGGCGGATATTGGCGCTTTAATAGATACCGCTATTATTATCGCCATTATATTTTCATTCATGATTAAGTAATGTATGTAAGACGGAAATTGGAAAATTATACGAAAGTCGCACATGATTTGAAAGAGTATTGATTTGGATGCTTTGGTAACCTATGAATTTGTAACTCGTTCCTATGAAGCATATTTGCTTTCTTAGCAGCCAGGTTAAAAAAAACACACATATCATATATCACATATCACATGAAATGAAAGGGCAATCTGTAGGGGAATTTAACAAACCCAAATAATGTTTCCATAATAACATTATGTGCTACCCGTAAACCATGCAACATAGCTGTAACTGTAGCACAAAATAAATTAAATAAATGTTCGTCTTAATGAAACAACATGGCTTCTACAATGAATAAAATGTGGTCAGGGATATGTGACTGTCCAAAATTGTAGTTTGCAGATGGTCAACTCAATAACAACAAACTACGAACCCCGCCTATTGCGATAGAAAGGAAATTGCTGCTTTCGTAGAGCAAAATAGAGGAGAATAATTCTCAAATGTTTAAACACGTAGGAATAAAGACCTTTCACTGTGAAAATATAGCATTAGAACCCGAAGTAACGCGTCAATAAACACTTTTGTTGAATCAGATGACCACAAGTAATTACGACATGAAAGGAAAATGATTACCTTCAGAATCGCACAAAATAAAGGATAATAACTGTGTTTTCAAACACATTGGCCCAACTTCACAAAGGAGGTTTGTCGACAAACCTCCTTTGTGAATTCAAGCCATACAACCGAGGACCTGCCTTTGATTACAGATTTGACCGTCGGTAATTACGAAGCGAAAGAAATTGCTACTAACAGCAAGCACAACAAATAGTGAATATCGTACTATGTGTCCAAACAGTTACAATCAATGGCTTTTTTATGTTTATGAAGGCAGATTCCTGATCTGGTAGCTCTTTGTTTAAACAGATGATCGCTCCTAGTTGCGATGGCAGGCGGTAATTACTTCGAAAGACGAGTAGAATAAAGAAGACAATTGTATTCTGAAACACTCCTTCACATGGGTGTCAATGTTCACACCCCTTCGTTTATTAACGCGTTCCGATGTATTCTAACGCTACATTTTCACCTCGAAAGTGACTCCATACTTTAAAAGCCGACCGATCATCGGCCATTCGCTGTAATGTATATTTTGTTTGGTGCATTTTCAGTCTGGTATCAGTCGTGTAAGTGTGACAGGGGTACTATGCCGAACTTACAGCGTCAAACAGTCTCCAAACCGACCGACTCTATGTAATTCGAAATATTCGATACAATCTCTATACTTTTTTTCTATAGTCCCTTGTAACTATGTCTCGTATCGGGCTCTTTTGTGTGACTGGAGCATTATACCTCAGTTACACCGGGAAACCGAATCTACACATTATACACCGACTTAGTATTGGACATTCCATGCCATGTATATTATTGTTCGGTCTGGTGTCGGTCTGGTTTGGGTCTCGTGGGTGGGACAGGGGTATGTAACGGCTTTGATGCGATTCCACAACTACCTATTCCGGGCCAATTCACAATGAAAATACTTAGGTAGACACCAGAAACTGACTACAAGAGACGGATAGCAAAGTGAAGAAGAATAATCATTTAGTACCACTGATGACCAACAAACCGGTCGATTTTGAGTTATTTGCGGTGTGACCGACGTGCAAAGGTGCTTTACAATTAGAAGACTCCGTCGGTCTGTTATCGGTCTCGTCGGTGTGACGTGGGTGTCACAAGTTATACCGTAGTACACACTCGATCGCTGGCAAGCACCACGCACTTGTCCTCCCAGTCAAGCGGGGCAGAGGCTCCAAGAGAATTGTGCGTGTTATTTGAAAATGAATTAAATGATTTTTTTTTTTAATTCTGAGAACGAAGACAGAAGGCAAGTATGAAAATGCTTGCGAACGTTTAAAGGTAATACAAAGTTTTGGTATGGGGTCATGGATCTGGTTCAAATGAACATATTTGAAGCATATGCGATCCTACAATATTCAGTGATCGTTGTCGCCGTTGAAATCGAGTCTAAAGTTATGACATTGTAAATAATAAACTCTTTATGATGTATAGCTCCTTCTCCAGGCTAAAATATTAATAAAGCTTTAAAACAATGTGTCTTGACTAAAATCGACCGATTAGCTATTCCCGTTTGGAATTTATATATCACACCTACATATTCTGAGAATTTCATGGTCGCAGCTACCATTGTACAGCCGTAGGCGCTATTTGAAATTTATCAAAATTTACCGGTAGCACCGGTAAATTTTTATATTCAATTTTTCTCTAAGGCAGAAGTGTTTTAGGGGCTACATTTTCTAGTGCTTATAATACATCCACATGGACATCCAAATATACCAAAATTATAAAGAATCACTATCCACCAAATTTTCAAAATGTCCCAAAACTTTGTATTACCTTTAAAGATCGCAAGAAGTTTGATCACTTGACTGGGGATGTGAGGGTTGTAGGTTTGAGCCCCTGCACAATGCTAAATTATTTTGGCTGGATATTAACCTTTAATTGCCTCTATACACCCAGGAAAGCGGTGTAAACCTGGTAACATGGAGACATCCGTTGCTATTAAGCTTGCCACATGCCCTATCAGTGAAAAAAATAATGAAACTTAAAAAAACAGGTAATCCAGACTTATCTATTTGTTCAAGAAAAGGTTGTTGCACCGAGTTTCTAATAGCATGTCACAGATATATTGTTCAAGAACGAAAATAAAAAGTGACAGATAATTAAGAAAGAGGTTTGCCTACGCCATGTCTTATTTTACTTCTGACTAAAATAGATGTAGGTATTATAATCGTTTTTAAGTTGTGTAGGTGGAAATGGTTTTATCAATCAGGTTATCAGTAGATTATTGAAATGGTCATCAGGAAGATAATTATCAGCTTTAGCATACTGTCAGTCAGTTTGCCCCTGGCTGATTACAACTCTCTTCGATAACAAAACTGCAATTAATATCAAGCTATTAAAAAGGAGTACTGGGTATATCATCATAATGTTCTCTATTCTTCTTTATGTATCCTGTGTAGAAATGTTGTATGGTTTTCATTTTACCGTTAAACTTCTTCTAACAGGCTGTAGACATTCCAAAAATGAGAGAGAGAGAGAGAGAGAGAGAGAGAGAGAGAGAGAGAGAGAGAGAGGGAGAGAGAGACCCTTAAGGTAAGGAGATATATTTATCAACTTCTTGCCTGCGTCATCACAAAATCCATGCAAGATGCTACGGATTGCGAAATTTAGTTTCTTTCTTACTATATATCTTGGGGGTTCAGTGGCGTAATAAGGATCTATTCGCAAGGAGGCTGAGGCGTCACCACTCCTTGTATTTGCATCAAAAGGTAACAAAGCTAGGCTACGTAGTTGGAGTGGGGGGGGGGGGGTATGGAAGGACGAGGTAGATGCAATTACCATGTTCAGGTTGCATTCAATTCTCCCTTTCGGCTCCTTTTTCCTTTTTGACTGGATCATCCATGTATTAGGGGTGCGCTTGCCACCCCCTTGCCCCCGGTGGCTGCACCACTGTGAGGAGAAAATAGACAAATAATTACAGTTTTAATGACGAGAGTCGTCGTGGATGTTATATCTCCCAGCTTCCTGCGAAGTCGTAATGAGATCAGAGATCAGATGCTACATCGTTAACGAGCCAGATACACCTGTAGCAAGTGCGTTTTGAGAGTGCCTATGCGTGTATGTTTATTAATAAATGACCAGAAAATATGTGTTCATTTCATGTGCTTATTCCTAAATATATTACTCTATTACTCTCTGTCCCCTTTCGCCTTTCAGTGCAAGGCTGCTCTTATTTTTAATTAACACATCATTATGATAATATCATAAATTCAGTCTCTCTGACCATGTTAACAGTCCTATAATTTGTGTTCTCTCTCTCTCCCTCTCTCTCTCTCTCTCTCTCTCTCTCTCTCTCTCTCTCTCTCTATATATATATATATATATATATATATATATATCTCCCCGTCTCTCCATTTTCCTCCAACTTACACTTCTCCTGTTTTTCCCCTATCCTTTACCACTCTAAATATCTTCCTCTCCTCTAGTTTCTATCTCCCTCTCATCAAGGTTCAGCTGCATCTCTCTCTCTCTCTCTCTCGCGCGCGCTCTCACTCTCTTGCTCTTCTCTTCTTCTTTTTTTTTTCAGTCTGTCCCTCCCCAAATAATACCACCGATGTCGACAAAGATTTGCATTCAATTGTCACAGCTAGACGCAACATTCTGCAGAAGAAACTTCAATTTCCTTTGTATTTTTACAATATTCTTTGTATTCAATAAAATCGAAAAATGGGCATTTGTTTTCTATTATATTTGTTTTGTGTACATAATCCCGTAACTCTTCGTTTTAATTGGTGAATAAAATTGATTGAACAATTACCATCCATCATTTTGTTATAATGTATGTACGCTTTGTTAGTGCATGTATAAACGACAACCGAAAAAAAGAATTATTATCTAACTACAAAAGTATTCCTTTTGTAATATTACAGAAATATCTTCCAAGAAGAAGGGGTGGAAGAATCAAAGCCTTTATCTTAATAGAAACAATATTGTTTGATTGTTGATTATTTTCATTAAGACGTATGCATAATGAGGTAAACGGGTTTACTTAGATATGAAATCAGTAAATGTAACATATTAGCAAAGAAATACAAATCATAATCGCATTTTGACAGAAAGATGTAGATTACAGAAGGGGTATCACAACCTTCCTGTGGTCGAAAGTAATACTGGAATATTTTTGTTTAAGATAAGCACTTAATTATAAATAATTGATATATGTTGTTTCGTACAATACACGAGAAACTAACGTATTACTTAGTGGATGGGATTACCGTTACAAAATAATTAGTGTCATAAACATGTCACAGAATCAACCACAATATATTTTCCAAGTCAGATATTTTCCATCGAAAGTTTTTGGGGCGTTTTGTTTCATAATTTCAAAGCGATATCGACTCGCGGGATTTCATGATAGCGGTTGATACAACCCTTATTGCCTGGACCATAGACCTACCATGCCTGGACTTAGTTTCGGAAATAAATACCCCGTCGATACACTGCGAGGCCTCGCGGTTTTTTATCAAAACAGCTTTCGCAGATTACCATCGAGATTTATCCCTGCAACGCAGGTGATCGGGATTAAAGGTTTCCTTGTTGTACATAAGGAATGGATCCCATAACAATTTCAATAAGTTATTTTACAATTTAATCCCTGTAATATAGGCATACTAATCCACCCCGATCCCATCCTTAATTCCTTGTGATACTAGATTCATATACATGTACCTGTTCAACGGGAGGTATAGTGGGCGACCAATAGGCGAGCAACGAGGAATTACGCGCTCTTGGAAATGATGGTAGGGTTACCTCGACGGAAACCGTCAAGAGTTCTCTTCGTTCTTTGCGGTTGCGTCTTGATGAAGCAGTATTATAATTGATTATGGGAAAATTCAGTGGGCGTCTCTTTAACAGGAGAATCCGCTCTTGCACATTTTGCGTACGAAATTTAAAAAAAACTCAGATATGAAATACGCGGTCAGTGAAAGTTCATAAGAAACAAATGATAGATGTTTGTCCTCTGTCTGGTTGTCCCTTGGAGAAAATCGTCCTATTGGTAATTTTCCGGAGGGTAATAGTTCTTGGGGTGTTTTTCCCGTTGGTAATGGCCCGAAGTAATTGTCCAGGGGGGGGGGGAGGGGGTTCTCCTGAAACGATTGTGCGCTTTTGTAGCATCGCATCATCGCATCGCAGTTAATAAACAGTTACTAATTAATTGTCAGTGTTGTTATAGGGTTATCCGACACATGCTCCTCCCACAATGGCTCCACCTCTATCCTATCAAGTACACTAACCGACATGTTAACTACAACCATTTCACCTACCACTAAAGGAACCCTAACCCTAACCCTAAAACAGTGGGCGTCTCTTTAACAGGAGAATCCGCTCTTGCACATTTTGCATACGAAATTTAAAAAAAAAACTCAGATATGAAAGACGCGGTCAGTTGAAGTTCATAAGAAACGAATGATAGATGTTTGTCCTCGGTCTGGTTGTCCCTTGGAGAAAATCGTCCTATTGGTAATTTTTCGGAGGGTAATAGTCCTTGGGGTGGTTGTCCCGTTGGTAATGTCCCGAGGTGATTGTTCAGGGGTCTCCTGAAACGGTTGTGCGCTTTTGTAGCATCGCATCATCGCATCGCACTTAATAAACAGTTACTAATTAATTGTCAGAGTTGTTATAGGGTTATCCGACACATGCTCCTCCCACAATGGCTCCACCTCTATCCTATACTAACCGACATGTTAATTACAACCATTTTACCAACCACTAAAGGAACACTATCCCTAACCCTAAAACAATTTGCCACCTTACCTTAACCCTCTCATACGAAATAAGCCTGGAGCGATTGCCACAATTTGTTAAACTGTGACGTACATTTGAGCATGTTTTGTTCTGTATAACTCCCCCCCCCCCCCCCCCCCCCTCCCCAGGAAATTGCTTTTATTATGTAGCGTACATAATACTATCTGGGAAATGTTCTTACGCACATCCCCTAAATACAGATCTAATCATTTTACAGACTATAAACGTAAATGCATTGAATCTTTAACAGTGAGCATAATTGCTGTTCGGACATGTTCTTCATGTTTTTGTCAAGTTCCCCTAAAACTATCACTAATCTTTTTCCTGATATTAATAAATAGGTTGTAAAAGAAGCAGAAAATGAGAGGGCACTGAAAGTTTAACTTTAAAAAAAGAAAGCTATTTATATTTAAGACGCTATCAATTAAACACATATTGGCAACGGTGACGTATCTTGCGAGGTCCCCTTCCATTTTTGTACTTTACTTTTAAAAAAATCAAAATGTATATCTTCCCCTAAAGGAAGTTTTTAATCACCCATTCTCCCTTTAATTCCATTACTGTAAAAAAAAAAATTCAACACCTGCATTATTACTGTTACGTCAGACCATAATTGATAATTATTGACCATAATTAATAATTCCATAAACAGGATTACCTAATGCGTAAGCAAATGTTATTATCTACTTTTAAGAAATCCATCAAGTTATTTGTTATAACCTCACCTGATAAATTAATCATTACGCACGCATCGACACCATCCTTGATGCTTGCGTGTTTCATCCACGACCTCTTATTTACTTTCCTTCTCAAACGAATTTCTGTATTTAATTTTCTTTTAGATATGAACATACAGACTAGATCATGGCTAAAAAAGGGAAATCTAATTATTTCACGTGATATATGAATCAATCGCACGCTCCCACTCCTTTCTCGATGCAAGCGTGTTGTTTGTGCAACATTTTTCCTTAACTTCTGTAAAAGTGGACATTGAAAAACACCCAATACTTTTTTCTGCATTTCAGTTCAGATACATATAGAATCTCCTAACGGTAATCATGGACGAAACGAATACTTTGTTAGTATTATTATTTTACCTAATAACATTTCCTACATAGCCTAATCAACCATGCAACAATATTCTTTTTGCCTGAACAGTTTCTATGACCGGGGAACGTGAACAACACCCAACACATTTCTGTTTTACTTTCCTTTTAGATAAGAACAGAATCTCTTGATATTTGCCTTGGCTTAACTTTTTTCTTCTAATTATTTCACCTAATAAATAAATCATTCGTACGCCCCCACGCCCTCCTTTTTGTTATCCCTTACATCTGTCCCACAACAAATGAAAAACACCCCCACTCACTTTGTTTCCTTCATTTTGTTCAGCGCCTTTGATAGGGCAACTGGATATTGGCGCGTTATAAATACCTGGATTGGATTGGAGTGGATCTCAGATACATATAGAATCTCACACGGTAGTCAGGGATTTACAAAAAAATCGTTAGTAGACAGTCTGAAAGTTATACGTCAATGTCAAAAACCCTACGACACATTTCGTAACAGATACATTTTCCGAGGCAGAAGGGAGTTTACTTTGTGTTAAAGTAAACGAGTTAACGCCCTTTTGGCTCCAGACAGATAATAAGAAAGCTATCTGCAACTGTCTGTTCGCGTTAATTAACGATGAAAGAAAATATTTTGATGAGAGATACATTCACTGTTAATGGGGTATCGAGCAGTTTGGGCACCCGGAGCGTAGCCGGCGGGAAAATCCATCGAAACAAAATCGAGAGAGACAGATAATTTATATGGATAGTATTACAATCTAAACACACCGTCCCTGAACGTATATATGCATCCTTCATTTAACCTATGCTTTGCCACAAGTGCCGATTACCACAGTTGCTCGTTTGCCTTGCGTGCAGATCGACACCTGACATGAGAAATTTATTAACAGAAGGTTCGGTTTCTTCAGACAAAAGCGTTTGCAAAATAACCCATTGCCAGTCTTAATTAGGTAGATTAATTTGACACTAGAAACTTGAAATGTAAGGTAAGCGAGCGACTGTAGAAATCGGCACTTGTTGCAAAGTTGTGCATTATATCAGCTCTCTTAATAATAAGGATCAATGCATTGTGGAAGAGCGAGATCTTGTGCATGGCGCATTAAAAATTGAATACAACAAGGTTGAGTACGGGTCAAGTTTTGCGATTGCATTGTTTAAAAACTGTCTGGGATCAATTTGTTGGTAGTCCCACGGAAATGATGGGTACTTTTAGGTTGGTAATGATCAAATTGAAGATAATTGGACTCAAACTGATGCTGAAAATCGTTTTTACTGCACTCAGAAATGGGTATACACTGTACATGGTACTCAAACATGTGGCATGAAGATTTGTTCTAATGTTTCCAGTCTTTTTCTCGTTATATTTCGAATATGAGGATATTTTTAAGAGACATTTCTAAATAAATGAGAAAGCTCATTATTACAAGATCATAATTCATTTTTACCGCAACTTACCTTAATATTTGTCAGTACGCATTTGTGTATTTTTGTATACACTTTTGCCGATGTTTAGGATGCAACAGACACACTGTATTCCCGATTGATAGTAGGCATTTATCCTCATATGTCGATTGCTGATAATATAGGTTTTCCCGCCCAACTTCGTAAACTTAGCATCCGAATTAACATTCAAGTTCGTGCGAAATTGAATGACTATGTAGATCAACATTCAAAAAACTAATTGCGTCGTTCAATTTGATTTAGTAGCATGCGATTTCATACTGTTGTCACGGAGAAGTGCAAAACGAGCATTCAATTTAGAAAAGCATGCAAAGAGCATTCAAATTCGTGCCGGACAGACGGTGGTATGTATTCGAGCATTCAATTTCGTGATTAGGCATCCATATGTGACATTTGTGCATTGCTTTTCATTTCATGTTAAGTTGTAACTTAATATACTTCTGTTCGAATAATTTAATGCTAAGTTTACTCGGAATGATTATGCGTATTCGTTAGCAGATATCTGTCATTACACAGGTAACTGTCCCCAGAGAAGGTACACAATTTGTGACTTCTCTTCTAAGAACAAGCTATATAATTATACACAGATCCAGGACAGCGGTAAAGTTGAGCTTTAGACATGGCCATGATGGAAACAAAATACAATGATGAATAAAGAAAAAGATGTAAATTGAAAAGAAAGAAAGATTACCTACTCAATCCAGATTGATAAAAAAACATTTAAAAAATAACCTCATTTATAATGAAAGATATGAAGACATGACTGTATAAAGGAATGTTTCATCACAATTAAAGATCGACAGAAAGAGAAAATATTGCATGCAATATAAATATATCAGACAAATAAGAAGATTGTATAATGTAAAACCATGTCAGAAAAAATCACAGAGAAAAAGAATAAACAAATGAACATGAAAAAGTGAATATCCGAATAAACATCGAGTCTCATACAATAATTAGGAGGTCTAGTTTTAATTTGAATGACCCGATTGCGAAAGAGGTTGCCCATAGACGAAAATGAAACCGCAATTCGCCAAAGAATTTTCCTCCCACTCAAATTTGGCGAAATTGAATGACGCTTACGCATTTCCAAATTGACTGAACCAAACGTTAATTTGAATGTGCATGTTTCGAAAATTCGGTGACTCGAAACGAAATTGAATGCAAAAAGTTTGAAAATGAAACAGGGGAGCAACGAGTGCAGAAAATTTGCTCGAACATGAATGCACGTTAGTGAAATTGATCGCTGATCTGACGAAATTGGCCGGAAAAACCTATATATATATATATATATATATATATATATATATATATATATAGTTTATAAAAATAATTTTTTCACGCGATGTAAGGACTTTCAAGATTTTCTCAAATTCAATTCGATGGCCTTCAGCATCCCCTTTGAAAATGTGAGAACGCTACAATACAACGACATGTTAGAGTAATTTTTATGAAGATTTTTGTTCAATAAGTATTACAGTAATAGAGTAGTGAAAGTTCTGTTCACAAAAGTCTTCGCAATCGGTCAAGTTTAAGAATTCTTAGAATAAAACAAATTATATCACTAGGAAATAATGATCGTAATGGATTGAAATCCATCTTTGTATCGATATTGCAGTTTAGTTTAAAATAAAACCAGATGAACACCGTGACAAAGCGTAAATAAAAATTCGTTTGTTATGAAAGGAGGTGTTTATAAACGTGATGTTATTTACTTGATTTGAAGGGGTGTTTCACAAAACTTGTCATCAGTGATAAACGACAATTTTCTTTATAAGCTAGTGAAATCTCTGCTTCTGATTGGTTATCAGCAGATTTATCCCTGACTTTTGTCATATGTCATTGGAAACAGGCTTTCTGAAACACCTTCCTGGTTTCATACAAGTCTTTAGTTAGTATTTATTGAGGTATTTGAGATATGAAAGCAAAAGTTTGTTGTACGTTTCGACATACAGACTCGTAGGTCACCAAATTCAGGATTGGGAAATGATACGACAACAACAGACATGTGCTCTAGAAAGCTTATGTAATAATGAATTCAATCACCAACCGACTCATACTAGTTTAAGCACAGTTATGGGGGATTATGTTTTGCCCTAGCCAAGGAAGAGCAAAAGAAACGTGGCGCCGTGAATTAAGAAGATTTCCACAATCAAATTGAACGGATTAGCAATGACGAGATTACAAAGTAAGCAAATGAAACTACTTGTGTATAACAGTTTTACAGGATTAAGATTAAGATATTGTGTTCTGCAAGCTTTATACGACTACCTCTTACACTGACAATCTTATTGGATTTAATTTGAAGGTCAAGTATTGATATGGAAAATGTTGCATAAAATGCCAACGCTTCTGTATTTAATATGCCATTTTCTGTATGTAATTCAATTTATTGCAAACGTTTTTGTTAAGTGCCTCGGTTCGAATTATTTTATTCACTTGTAACAAACAATTGAATAACGTGTTACATAAGGCAAACAATATAAATTGTAGAAATAGTAGTGGAGCAATTACAGTAATAGTAGTTTAGTATCATCATCATTCGGTTATTACCATCATTATTGTTATCATGACTATTATCATTATTAATTTTCATTATTCAATTAATCGATTCATTTGGCAATTTGAAATTCATTTGAAAGAATCATTTATAAGCTACAAAATTTGTATAGTAACGTATGGTGTAGAAGTTAAAGTTAAGAAACACATCATTAAACCAGACTAAATTAGACGGATTCCGCCTTGAAACGAGGCTACAGATGGCGTACTACAAAATACGCCATTATCCCATCGGGTGTTCATTTGGAAATTTCAAATTCATTTAAAAGAATCATTTATAAGCTAAATAATTTGTATAGAAACGTATGGTGTAGAAGTTAAAGTTAAGAAACACATCATTAAACTAGACTAAATTAGACTAATTCCGCCTTGAAACGAGGCTACAGATGGCGTACTACAAAATACGCCATTATCCCATCGGGTGTTCATTTGGAAATTAAAAATTCATTTAAAAGAATCATTTATAAGCTAAATAATTTGTATAGAAACGTATGGTGTAGAAGTTAAAGTTAAGAAACACATCATTAAACCAGACTAAATTAGACGGATTCCGCCTTGAAATGAGGCTACAGATGGCGTACTACAAAATACGCCATTATCCCATCGGGTGTTCATTTGGAAATTTCAAATTCATTTAAAAGAATCATTTATAAGCTAAATAATTTGTATAGAAACGTATGGTGTAGAAGTTAAAGTTAAGAAACACATCATTAAACTAGACTAAATTAGACTAATTCCGCCTTGAAACGAGGCTACAGATGGCGTACTATAAAAGGAACGCCAATATCCCAGTGGGTGTTTACGTTTGCTATCGGTGACCATGCCTCGGGGTGAACAAATCTCCTTACTCATTACGTTACATTCATGCAAATACACATCTGGGACCACACCAGAGGATTGTTATCCCAGCTTACGGTGGTCGGGCTGACCAAAGATAGATGGATATTCGCCAATGAAATGGGAACTAATTATGCCGTGACACTCCCGTTTCGCATCCCTTGTGTGAGGTATAACCCGTTTCAGATAGATCATGTGTGGTATCAAGTGCACATGCATTATTTATTTAACATTTCAACTTCAGGGATGGTTATTGTAACAGTAGAAAAAACAGAGAAAGAAAGGCGTGAATATTGGATATTTTGAGTTAGAAAAACAAATGGGTAGGTTTTGATAAGGCGAAGTGGAAGAATCCTTTAATCGATTTGACTGTAACTGTTTTTATGGTGCTGAAACGATCAATTGTAAGGAAACCCTATTTCCGTCACGTTTTACTTCGACACAGAGTTTGTAAGGTTAGGTGATTTTCTGTTATTCTTATTATTGTTATTGTCGTTATCATCACCATTATTATTATTATTATTATTATCATCATCATCATTATCTTTTTAAAAGGTGTTATTTCCCTCTTTTAGCCGAATTATTTTATTTTACCTCTCACGGAGTTTTCGAGGAGGAATGCAAGTTCTCAGTAACGAAATCTTTATCCGCATTTATAACCGGATCCCTAGAATATAAACCTGGTAGTCCTCCTTAATTAGCTACTCGGCATACATTTGCCTCATTAAATGCTGGTTTACACCATAAAATTGTACTATTCTTATTTTCTTTAGTACCCAGATTTTGATGGTTCGGTATAAATCATTTTGATTATTTGCTTCTTCGTTTATTTGCTTGTTTGTCTGTTGCTGGGTTTCTATGTTGTTGTTTTTAATTTCTGTTTATCTCTTATATTCTATTTGTGATTCTTTCTTATTAAATTGTTTTGTCTGACTTAAAGCCGTTGGTAATTTAGAGAGGATTGCATTTTTAGCATATCAATCAATGTCATGTATATCCAGGATTCAATAATACTGCGCTTTCGTTCCCTTGAATTAAAAAAAACCTATAATATATCTAGGACCATATTTCTTTGCTTGATAAAATCCTGTTAATGGATTTTATTCATTTTTCGATCTGAATGGGATTATTAGGCCGAACATCCATTGCCCTCATCACTCATATACTATAGATCAAAATGAAAAACGAGATACTGTAAAGTCCTCTTTATCAAATGGATTGGGAAAGTACTTCAACCATTTTCTTTATCTTCAAAGCCTTAAAAAGATATTTATATATATTTTTGTTTTTAAAGTCGGAGTTGAATGGAGAGATTCGAAAGGTCAATGGTTTCATGGTTTACTGGTTAAATGTTCGCATTACGCATTATACAACACCTCAACATTCGAACATTTCAAATGGTTATTGGCAGGGCCATTGAAATTGTTTAAAGTTGATTTTTTTTTTACCATCATGTTATTGCCATTTTCAAGAAATTAATTACAAGTTCTGTGCCTACAAACATAGGTATACGGGCTTAAATAGCAGTTGAATTTAATGTCATGTTCTAATTGTATCTTTTAAATGTAATCAAAGAGCATAATATATCGTTATTTCACATATGTGACCATTTTTAGGTTTCCTGCAATTTTAATTTACAGTTTATCGTGTATTTTTATCTAACAATCATACCATAAGACTTATGTTTATCATTGAGTTTGAGATTATGATTTTTCGATTGTGTTCAGCTGTTGATGTTTTTCTTTTTCCTTCTATCTTTCATTCAATCTTTTACTCTTTATCTATTTCTTTCCTCAATTCTTTGCTTCCTTCTTAGTTCTTTTTAACTTGTTCTACATGCAATAAGTCATATCCTTCACTGAATTTGACAGAAAAAGAAATGACGAGCGCTAGTCTTTTCCTTCATGATTGAAATGCTTTTTGAGTCAGGAAAATTATTTATTCTTGAAAAAGAATAACTTGACCGAATTTCCAAACCATTTTCTGGCTCACTTTTGCGGCCTGGCTCCGCTGAAGTAGAAAAGTGGCACTTGATTTTTGATTGACGTTAAAACGTTAAGAGGCAGTGCTCACGAAACCACATTCACACTTTAGAAATGAAAATGCATCTTGGGTAGTATGTGAATAACTGGGAAACCTGTATGTTTTATCAAGGAGATATATCTCCCCAAGTATCTCCCCAAGTATCTCCCCAAGTATACATATTTAAATACGTCACAATTTCAGTAGTCTGCTCAAATTATATATTTTATTTCCTGATAGAATAAAATCAAACATATGTCAATAGATGGGGGTGAAAATATGACATGAAATATAAATAATAATAATAGTGGGTTCTTGTATAACGTTCATGTCTGTCAGACTTGACGCTCCTGGCGCTTCACAATTCTTACCCCGGTTCTAGCATGGCTGCCATTAGGGACGTTTAGATTTGCACGACGGAGAACATGGACTGCCCTCTTAAGGCAATGTGACGTCACTGCCAGTGCCTTAAAAGGACGTAACATTGCCTTAAAAGGGCAGTCCACGTTCTCCGTTCTGCAAATCTAAAAGTCCCTCTTAATGGTGCTCTAGCAATTCAAGGGATGAATTAGGTGGAGAGTCAAATACATGTTGGTTTTTTTTAATATAGGTATTATTCGAAATGTAACTTGTAATGTAACTAGGATTATAACTTGGATTATAACTTGAAACTTGAACTTGATATAGTACATGTATAGTTGAGATATTATGTATCCTGAGGTTGTGGAAACGATGCAATTATTTAAGAATAAGCTGGAACACATAGAAAGGGCAAAAGATCACAACACATAATGGGGTATGTGGGACTACAGCACACCTATGACATGAACATTTAGACCAACGTTTTGAGCTCAATTTCACTAAAGACTTGAAATATGAAGGTGCTAATCCTTTTCATAGGGCAATTCAACCGTTGATGTTGTTGATGGTGGTGGTGGCTTTTATGGCGTTTTCCATCGTCGTTGGATGATTTTAGCCATGAAAAATAAGAGGGCGTATAATTTCTAGTCCTCTCTTCGTTTTTTTTTTTTTTTTTTTTTTTTTTTTTTTTTGATCTGTTGCATCGACGATAGCCTGTGGCGTTGTGTTTATGAAATTAATAATCAATAAATCAGTAAAGTATTTATTTTCTTTATTGTTATGTAGCTTGTTATTGTAAAGAATAATTTAGGAAGGAAAGGATGAAGTGGTTGAATATTAGTTGTGTTAAATTCATTATGTTAAGACATTAGTTTGAAGCCTCTCTTTATATAATGAAACCGTGATATTCTTCCGCACTTATATCAAGAATATTAGAAAAATAACCAATTGTCAGCCTCATCTTTGATTATCATCTTCTATTCTGTTGTTCATGTCCCAATCTAAATGATTATAATTAGAACTCTGTATTTTATTATACATGAATTACAAAAGAACTCAATCAAATCATATTAATTGACATTATTCATCTCATGTATTATTGAGAAACACGCCATTGTGATAAACATTTTCTCCAGGAAAGAAAAACTCTATTACCTGGAGCACTCTTGGCTTGCTCGTCTGTCGAAAATCCAGTCATTATTTTAATTGTGCATTGAAGGGCTAATCAGAATAATAGTTGTTTGTTAATGGGAGCCTCGAGTACTATAAATATCTTGCGAAGAAAATCTCCGTATAATATCCTTCACCGCAAATTACGTATCTTCTCAGACTTTTCTCTTAATCATTCCCTCTTTTCTTCTCTTGTTCTGTCTCTCTCTCTATGCCTGCCTGCCTGTCTTCTTATAAATCGTACGTGTTGCCGCAAGTTACTTTTATTGTCTGACTCGATCTCCCTTTCTCTGTCCTCTTACTTTCCTGCCTTTCCCTCTCCATTCTCCTCTCCCCTCTCTCTCTCTCTCTCTCTCTCTTTCTCTCTCTCCTCTGAATTATCCGTGTAACATGTTAAGCTGCAAATAACTATTCTTCTCTGACTCTACTGTCTCTTTCCTCTTTCTCTCTGCACCCCCCCCCCTCTCTCTCTCTCTCTCTCTCTCTCTCTCCTGTCTCTCTCTCTATCGCTCTCTTCCTATTTATATCACTGTGATTTACATGAGCAGCAAACGACTTTCTTCCCTGATTCGATCTTCCTCTTTCTCTTGTTCTTCCTGACTCTTACTCTTTTCCTCTCTCTCTCTCTCTCTCTCTCTCTCGCTCTCTTCCTATTTATATCACTGTGATTTACATGAGCAGCAAACGACTTTCTTCCCTGATTCGATCTTCCTCTTTCTCTTGTTCTTCCTGACTCTTTCTCTCTCTCTCTCCCTGTCTTTCTATGAATTATCAGCTTAGCCAAAAACGTTCACTTGTTTCTCTGACTTTTTCTGTTTCTTTCAATCCCCTTCTTATATCCTTATATAGGCCTCCATATAATTTATCATGGCTATATATTATATATATGACAATCAGTTGGCTTAATAAGGATATTCCTATCTAGATGATGTACTCCTTGATATTCTTTGCACAAACGAACGAACGAACGATTTTATATATATATATATTTATTTTATTTTTTTTAGCAGATGTTTCTGCATTTATTGATAAATCAAATATAAAACATTCAAATAACAATAATAGTATATAATATAATTTATTTACATCAAGAGTGACAACTTAATACACACAAAATAAAATATTTAAAAAATGCATAATTGAAAGCTTGAAAGTATGGAGGTAAGTAAAAATAATCAAGATATTAAAATGCAGAGGCCAACTATCATAAGCAAGGAAGCTTGAGTCGATATATATATATATGTATATATATATATATATATATATTCCTTCGGATCAAATAAAAGGGTCATTTCGGTTAATTATGCATTAAAATATGAATGCCCCGAGAACAAGATTACCTCAGTGTCATACTACCATCGTCTTATTTCTAACCCCTTTTTTTTCTCTTTATAAAAAATTTGGTTTGCTAGTAGATTTAGCATAGCATCTTCTAGGTCAGTGACATCGCAACAGGAAAAAGGATGATGGATCCAAACTACTTTGGCGAGAATGGGAGCACTAATTTAGAGTTCTCTGACAAGCAACACAAAATTGTGGATTATTAAAAGAAGGATTTTTTTTTCGGGGGGGGGGGAGATTATCTAACAAATTAAAGAGTTGATCGGTTTGCAAGTGTATAGGCTTACTCGATTACTCGAGTTACGTGAGCACGTGTACCCCCCCCCCCCCGAACAGTCTGTGCAACTTCACACTGTGAAACATATATAAGACACTCAAATTCATATTCATATTTATTTCATTTCCAACAGAAAGTTAAACAAAGATATTACTTTTTTTTGTTCATACATAATTCATTTTTTCAGGAAACTATACAAAATAAACTTTGCACATAATAAAATTATTACAAGAAATTCTCAATTTCTGAGGAAATGGGGGGGGGGGGGATCCACTAAAAAGCAAAGCTTGTAGTTAGTGGAGCCCCCAGAAAAAAATGTGACCATAAGGATTATAGTGCGTACACCAACAAAACGGCGCGAATAAATTAATTTGGAACAGATAAGACGTTTTTAATTATATACGTGCTTTTTCCACTCTTTCCTGCACTTAATTATTTGCCGCACGTATGTTGGTCATGTCATGGGAGGAGGAGGATTGCAGAAGATCTTGTTGGATGGAATGGTAGAGGGAAAACGAGAAATGGATAGACAACGAACCACTCGGTTTGATGATGTCAAGAAATGGAGGTTAGAACAATGGTACATGACAGAGAGCGATGAAGGTGCAAAGCCGCCAATCAATTCCGAAGGGACGGCATTAGATGCTGATGATGATGCTATCACACACGCATAATCACTTTATGCACGTACCTCGCGGCCGTATTTCAGCCTCTGTACCGTTTCCATGTCGCGCGCCCAATCAGCTGATGAAACAGCACACCCTCAACGGTAGACCTTGCCATTTCTCTCATTCCGTACCCTGATATTAGACGGTACGTTCAGCTTTGGGGGATCGCAAGATGAGTGGATACACCGCGGTGAGTGTGGGTTCGATGTATGTGATAGAAGAATACAAATTTTAAAAAGGACATTAGCTGGATTACTCGCGGAGCTGATGAAATCACAGTACTTTCGCATCCCATTTCAACCCCTGGATGGAGAGAAGCAGTTTAAATGAAATGGAATTTGCTTATGGTCAGAATAAGTGCCGTGCAGGGGTTCGAACCCACGTCCTTTGCATCTCCAGTCGAGTGCATCATGAAGCCACTCGACCACGACACCTCTGATGGTTAAGGTCAACAATTTCTATTTCTCTCTTCCTCACTCCCTCTCTCTCTCTCTCTCTCTCCCTGGGAATCCCTGAGTTGACAAATATCCCGAATAAACTCGGCTCAAGCCGATTCGGTTGTGCGGCTTCGGAGATAAGGGTTTTTGAAAGCGGTCAACAGAGCCATGGGGATTTCTCTCTTTCTCCCGCGACTTATTTATGAAAATGGCGGGAAAGCAAACGAACTCTACTCGACTGAGCGCCCGGGGAGCCAGCGGGAATCATCCAGTGGGTCGAGGGATGAGCCGGGTCCTCTCGAGTTGAAGTGCCCTGGTGCTCCATGAGGTTGTTGACTTAAGCACCCACATGAATAGAGGGCTGTATTAAGCGCCATGTTGACTTTGCTAACGTGCTGCCTGCACAGTAATGTGGAACATTGAGGGAATTTTCCCATTCTTATTATTCTCCATGAAACTCATAGTAAATATGACTGAAATGTTATGGTTCAGGTAGAATAAACTGGTGTGTAGTTCCTGATCAGTCTTTCGACGAAAACATAGACGTCCCTACACGTTTAGCGTTACTAGGAAATGTTACGAACCGGATTTGCCAGATTATCCGTACCATTTTGTTCGTTTATTTATTTAATTCTATTTTGTGTTGCTTTTTTCATTTGTTTACTTCGTGTTTTGTTGTTGTCTTTTTGCTTTTACAAATTATCAATTATACATTGTTTATTAAATATTATATATAATGAATAGCTGGGTCCCAAAAGGAACTTCATCCATTTCTTTTTTCTTGGTTCTTTTGTGTAATGCATTTAAGTACACATTATTTTCCAGTAACCTATACCCTGACACTTCCATAAATCTGAATTTCCTCAAAAAAAGTAAAATATGGCATTTAAAAACAGTTCGGTTCGAAAAGGTACTACATCCACACAAAAAACATAAATTCATGAAAAAAAATTGTGCAGACTTAATTTTATTTTAAGAGAGGTTTAATACCTGTATATCACAATAGTATAATACTAGTTTTATCAGCCAAAGTATCATTCCGAACTGACATCGCTAACTATGATAATTAAAACATTGTGTTTGTCTCAGAACTCAGATTTATGGATGTAGTACCTTTTGGAAGCGACCTCTTCATATATTGTATGATTTTTTTGGTTAAACTTATGATGAAGACGCTAGCTCAAGATGTATTTTTTCTGATGATGTATAAGGAGAATATTACAATGAACATCAATGGATCAATCATTCAATCATTCAATCAATCAATTAAATCAATCAGGGCTAATTGGCAAGCAGCAATACTGACAAATTGCTTTTCCAAAAAGGGGCAATCTTTCCCAATTGTGTTTAATCTTAAATATCCTCTCGGATAGGCATATATATCTGTGTAGGATATAGGTGTATCCATTGAGGTGACAATGTCTGAACCCTAGGTTTATGTGCGTCATATGACGCGTTTCGATGCGTTTCAGACCAAGGTTGATTGGTTGTCTACAAACCTCCGTTGTGAATTCGGCCCACTATGATGGCGTGCCTATTGTATAATTCTTAATTTCCTTGGTAAGGTCAATTCATTGTCTATAAGATGAGAGCATTTGTCGTATTTCAAATGAACTGTTTACTTCATTAGGTATATCCATGAATCGTGGTAAAGTTTTATACATATACTTAGTAACTATCCAAACAAAAAATAAACACACGCTGATTTCGGAACCCATGATTACTCCACCCCCCCCCCCCTCTCTCTCTCTCTCTCTCTCTGCTCCTTCCTTCCCTTTTGTGTTTCTTTGTTTATATGTATGTTTTTCCTCTGAGGTTATTCATCCTATAACTATTGTATATAAATACCAAGTGTACTCTGGAAGATTAGATATTTAATAAAATAAGAATTATGCTCTCGAAAAAAAAAGTAATATGCTATTCCTTTAAAATATTTTTCCAGTTTTCAAAATAGCAAAATGAAACAACATCCTTACAAACGAAAGGATACGACAATACCAACACTACATAAACCTGTACATCAATCAGCTTGTTCCAAGTAACGAATTATGTTCAGTAACAAATGAAATACGAGGGAATTTAAAGAACAAAACAAAATTATCGTGTTACAAACAACAAATAGCCCTCAATTCATTTCACCTTTCGTCGGCTGCGGGTAAATTAAGGCTGATACAGTCATCGACACTCGTATTCTCTGCAAAAAATTATCAGTTTTCAAATTTGATAAATAACAGGTTCAGTGTTTTTTCTTAGGGTTTGAAAGACAACTGTGCAGTAGTGTACATTTGTTGCACGTGTCTTTTAGTACAAAAGCGTACATTTTTCGTCTTCTTCTACTTTTTGTTTTTCTTCTTCCTCTTCTGTTCTTCTTCATTTTTTTCATCATCTTCTTTTTCTTCTTCTTTCTCTTTTTCATCTATTCTTTTTATAATCTTGAATTATATAACAATATGTATTAAATAACAAAATAGTATTACATCGATCGCTTTTGAATTTTGCATTTTGTTATGGCTTACAATTTTCTGTGGTCGTATAACTACATTTTACTATATCAGTTACTTTATTAAACCCAAGGTAAAATTATGAAAAGTGAAAAGAAAGTGCACAAAATTAATGTTGTGCTAACACCTATGTTATTAATTTAAGTTATATAAAATCTAATTTTACTCAAATCCACTGTCATGTTAAACATATTTTTTTCATTTATATGTTCTTCTATTATTATGTGTGTACCTATAATGTTTAATGACCATTGTCATGATGTAAAGATAAAAATCGCAATTCGGACTAGCTTTGGGCGCGATGAAATTTAATTCACTCACATTTTATTTCCTCTTCTTCTTCTTGTTCTTCTTCTTCTTGTTCTTCTCTTTTCTTCTTCTTCTTCTTCTTCTTCTTCTTCTTCTTCTTCTTCTTCTTCCTCCTCCTCTTCTTCTTCTTCTTCTTCTTCTTCTCTTCTTCTTCTTCTTCTTCTTCTTCTTCTTCTTCTTCTTCTTCTTCTTCTTCTTCTTCTTCTTCTTCCTCCTCCTCTTCTTCTTCTTCTTCTTCTTCTTCTTCTTCTTCTTCTTCTTCTTCTTCTCCTTCTTCTTCTCTTTTCTTCTTCTTCTTCTTCTTCTTCTTCTTCTTCTTCTTCTTCTTCTTCTTCTTCCTCCTCTTCTTCCTCTTCTTCTTCTTCTTCTTCTTCTTCTTCTTCTTCTTCTTCTCCTTCTTCTTCTTTCTTCTTCTTCTTCTTCTTCTTCTTCTTCTTCTTCTTCTCCTTCTTCTTCTCTTTTCTTCTTCTTCTTCTTCTTCTTCTTCCTCTTCTGTTCTTCTTCATTTTTTTCATCATCTTCTTTTTCTTCTTCTTTCTCTTTTTCATCTATTCTTTTTATAATCCTGAATTATATAACAATATGTATTTAATAACAAAATAGTATTACATCGATCGCTTTTGAATTTTGTATTTTGTTATGGCTTACAATTTTCTGTGGTCGTATAACTACATTTTACTATATCAGTTACTTTATTAAACCCAAGGTAAAATTATGAAAAGTGAAAAGAAAGTGCACAAAATTAATGTTGTGCTAACACCTATGTTATTAATTTAAGTTATATAAAATCTAATTTTACTCAAATCCACTGTCATGATAAACATATTTTTTTCATTTATATGTTCTTCTATTATTATGTGTGTACCTATAATGTTTAATGACCATTGTCA